>NC_046658.1:114475120-114484192 GCF_010883055.1 Belonocnema kinseyi | reverse complement strand
AATATAATATTATTCAATTGAATATCGAATATATAATCGAATATTTATTAAATTGTTTTAAAACTTGATAAATTTCTTCTTTTTGATAATATTGACCAAAATCATGAGAGAGATACAGATTATTTTATCTGAAAAATATATTAAACCCTTAAATACCGTACTTGAATATCGTACTACAGCATAAGATAATTTTAAGTTTCAAAGTTTTCCCCTGGTGTTTTTTCTTGAACTTTTGCGATGACAATTTGACTAGTTTTTGGCGATTTTTCATATTTTTACCAATATCAATGTAATTTTTTTATAACTAAGTCCAAGTATAGCATTTGTGTATGAATTGGCGGTAAATATGAAAAGATTTACCTTTCAACTAATAACAAATAAATAAGTAATCCCAACAAAGGACTTTTTAATTTACGTTTTTTAAACAAGTAGTGTCAGTGTTTTCTTTTCCTTGTTGTTATCTGTCGACACAGAATTAGTGAGTAAAATAATATAAAAATTTTCAGAAAATAAATGAACGCTGTCATTTTTATTGATCACCATTGATGAATTTTCAATTGAAAAGCTAAAAAGATGAATATATTTCAATTCTCACTTTTCAAAATTTAATCATTTTCAATTTTAAATCTTTAAAATTGAACTATTAAAGAAAAATCAAAATTGCATCATTTTCAATTTTAAATCATTAAAATTAAACTATTAAAGAAAAATCAAAATTGCATCATTTTCAATTATACACATTAAATATTAAAGTCTTTAATAGCATGTATTTAAATCAAGAATTTTCCATTTTTAATCTTCAAAATTGAATTATTTCAAACAAAATTATATAGCTTCAAAATGTAAGTCTTAAATATATAACAATTAGCAATTATATATTTTTAAACTTTTTAAAATTGAAGAATTTTAAATTCAACATTGTTAAAGCTGAAGAATTTTCAATTACAAATCTTCAGCTTTGAATTATTTCTAAAAAGAATTGAAAATTCATCACCTTCTATTATGCACATTAAATATTGAAGATTTTTTAATTACAAATATTCAAAATTGATGAATTTTTAATTTTTAATCTTTAAGATTGAACTATTCAAAAGAAAAAAATGTTCAAAATTACATACTTTTAAAATTAAATCTTGAAAATTGAATCATTTGCAATTTTATATTTGGTAACTTTAGGAATATTATACTTAGGAACTTGAAGAATTTTCAATTTCAGCTCTTCAAAATTGTAGAACTTTGAATTGTAAATCATCAAACGTGAAGTCTTGAATTTTTTTATTTTTTATTTTGTAAATTAACAATTAAAAATTCTATCATTTTGACAATTTCTATTTGAAATTTATACAATGTGAGGGATTTAGAATTAAATACTTTTAACTTTTGTCAAATTAAAGAATTTCTATTTATACATCATGAAAGTTGAATAAATTTCAATTTTAAATCTTTACGATTTAATATATTTTTATTTTAAACCTTTAAACCTGAAATATTTAAGAAAACCCATTCAAAATTGCATCGTTTTCTATTATACACATTAAATATTGCAAAAATTTCAAATAAAAAAATTCTCCATTTTAATCTTTAATTCTAACTTCTAAAAATAGAAGAATTTAACATTTCAAATCTTGAAAATTAAGATATTAAAAAAAAAAGTTTAAAACTACATAACTTTAAAATATAAATCTTGAAAATGCACTCATTTACAATTCTATATTTTCAAAATTAAAGAATTTTTTAATGTAGACTGTGCAATGATTAATATTTAAATTTAAGAATTTATAATTTTGCAAATTTAAATGTAAAAATAATTAATGATTTACATTTGAAATTTCTTCAACTTAAAATATAAAAAATTGAAATCTCTTGATTGTTGACAACATTTAAGGATTTTTATTTATACGTCTGTAAAATCGAATAAATTTCAATTTCAGATCTTCACAATTGAACATTTTTCAATTTCAAATCTTCAAAATGGAACTTTTCAATAAAAAGCAACACTAATTCAAAAACATATAATTTTTTATTATATACACTTGAAATTAAGATATTCTACAAAAAAAAGTTTAAAGTTACATACTTCAAAAATATAAATCTTGAAAATAAATAACTTTAAAATGTATATTTTAGAAATTCGAGATTTTTTAATTGCAAGTCTACAAGAATTAAATTTTTTATAACGTAAAAAAATGTTAAAAATTACATACCTTCTAAAAACCATAAATCTTGAAAAAGCAATAATTTTTTATTGTATATTCTTAAAATTCAATAATTTTAAATTGAAACTCTCGACAAAATTTAAGAACTTTTTGTATAGATCTTTAAAATTGAACAAATTTCTATTTTAGATCATCGCAATCTACATTTTTAAATTTCAAATCTTTAAAATTGAACTATTAAAAAAATTCCATCATTTTCTATTAAACACAATAAATATTGCAAATTGTTCAAAATTGCGTTATTTCGAACTATAAACATTCCGAATTAATAAATATTTAATTGTCATTCCTAAAAATTAAAGAATTTAAAATTGTAAATAGTAAAAGTTAAAGAATTTTCAAATGTAAATTTACAAAATTGTAGACATTCGAATTATAAATCTTTTAATTTGAAGTTTTCTTAAACTGCAAAAATACAATTGAAAATTATGCAAGTTTTAAGTTTTGCAATGAACATTTATGTAATTTTCATGATTTATATAACTGATTTCTTCAATTTGGAACATTTAGAATTGAAAACTCTTGCCAAAACTTAAAAAATTTGTCACAAATATCTAAAATTGAATAATTTCAATTAATAATTTTCAAAATACATATTTTTATTTTGTACCGAAAAAACCCGGGAATTCGTACCGAAATTTGGGTATAAGTAGCCACTGTCTTTTAAAAAATAACACGAAAGAAATATTTGTAATTTCTCGAAAGTGACCTCAATATTGAGAATTATTTAAGTAATAAATTTAAAGGAAAGCGAATAAACGCAGGCCTGTCAAAAACATCAAAAATTAAGAAAAACATGGATAAAGTAAAAAAGGATATGAGAAAAATGAAAAGAAAAAGAAATTTTAAAAAGGAATAAGGAGTGATTCACTTTCAAGCTCTCTAACTCATTAATTCTTGGATCGAAATGAATAATAGACGAAATTCAATAACGTTTTTAAAATACAAATTTTCGGAGTAACCTCTCTTTTTCGGCAGCGTTAAACTCAATTAATTGGATTTTGAATCCAGATAGATTTAAGTGTTTTCTTTGAAGCCTCCATCATTTTCAACTCAATGAAATATTTAAACTTCTTACTTTTTAAGTAAAAATTGTACATTTTTAATGACAATTTAGAGGTTATATTCAGCAGGAAGGAGTCGTATTTGATATAAAAAGTAACTTGTTACCTGTTGGCAATGTTGTTTTCATCGAAAAATCGTAAAAAGTTTTAAAATCCGTGGAGTATCAATTCACATTTTTAATAATAAACATTTTCAAAGTATTCTCTTCAAAATATACACAACACTTTCCACATATGTCAGTCGGCTGACTACATATGCACTTATTTCACTGTGGAGACGGAAAGTAAGCAGATCATTAGAAATAACCAATAGCAGTGCAGGGATTATTAGAATCAGCCAATAAAGTTTTAGTAATAACAGCTGTTCTGACAGTAGCGACTAATGTGACTGGCGAGAGTACAGTAAACAAAATTGTCAAGGACGGTTATCATACAAGTTTAATTTTACTCCGATTTCGCACAAAAATGTGTTCAATCGATTGTGATAGTGTTCAGTGAATATTATTTGAACGTGTTAAAATAATTTTTGCAGTATTTAGAGCTATTTAATGAAGTGCGACAAGCGAGTTTGACAGCCATCTCCGATCCTAACCTCAAAATCTGCGGTTGACTCATTTGGTACTTGACACTTGACGGTGCCTCACCTATTTTTCAAAGTGGATAAACATACGTGGCAGTTTTTATCTAAAAAGCTCTCTCTAAATACTTCACGAGTAGGTAGGATTCCACTCATTTTTTTTTAATTACGAAGAATTTTGGACCGTTTCCTTTTGCCAGCGTTGTGAATCGACTTTGTGAAGGATTATTACATTTGGATTTACTTTCCTTTCGTATTATATTCAGTTTATACAGAATGAATACTTTAAGAACTTGCACGTGCTTCTAACCAAATAATGTACATTTTTTATAAATCGCTTTGAATTTCATTTTATTTTTCCCGGATATAAGGTATATAGGTTATGTAGTCTTTTTCGTATATATATATGCCAGTAAAAGTATTTAAAGCCTTCAAAATTTTACATTTTTGCATGAATAAAATTACTTTGTATTATATGTTTACAAGTTGATAATATATAGACTCCAAATTTGGTAAATAAAGTGTATTAATTTTAAAAATTATGATCGCATTCTCCAATTGTCCAGATTGAATAACTTCGCAAACAGATTCAATCATTCAAAAATCGATAATTTTCAATTTTAATTGTTTGAAATTGAAGAATTTATAGTTTCATAAATTTTATATTTTACTACTATAATTTCAAATTAAAAACTTGAATATTTTATACTATTTCCAAATCCATTCATTTACGATTTAAAGCCTTTGAGAAGTGCCGATAATTTTGGAAGTTATTCATAATTTTCCAAAATTTGTCATTTTAATCATGATAGTTTTGAACTAATCATTATAAGGGTAAAAATAAAAAACTTGAAATTATTCACTCAAAATTTTCGGTTGTTGAAAGTATTTCAGAACAACATGTAATTTTTAAATCGAAATTAATCACAACAGGGTTGCAACAGGTGAGGGAATTTTTGGAAACTCAGGGAATCTTAGTTAATTTGATAATTTTTTTTTTTTTTTTGAAAATTCAAGGATGTTCTTAAAAAGCAATTCTTTTTGTTTGAGAATTCAACTGTTTTGTTTAATTTTCGTCTTTTTGTGTTTAAATGTAAACTATTTGGGTAGTAAATTCAATTAATTGGTTAAAAATGATATTTTTTTATTGTAAATTTACATTTTTTGTTTGAAAATTACACTCTTTTGTACAAAATTCGACTTTTTTGTATGGAAATTCAATATCTTGGATGCATTTTTTCGTGATTGACTGAAAATTTTTTCTGATAGAGAATTTAACTATTTTGTTGAATATTCGTTCTTTTGGTTCAAAACTTCATCTTTTACGGTAGAAATGTTATTTTTTTGTTGTGAATAATGCAACTGTTTGGTTGAAATAAATATTTTCTGTTGAAGGTATCAACTATTTTGGTACCATTTTTATTAAATATATAAATTATTTGTTTAAACTAAAAATTTGTCTTTTTAGTAGAATATAATCTTTTTGGTAGATAATTCATCTTTCTTGGCGGTTGAAAATTGATGGATTTTGTTGAAAGTTTGTCTTTTTTGGTAGAAAATTCAGCTTTTTTGTTCAATATTTGTTTCTTGTTTTGTTGAAGATTGATCGTTTTATTCAAAAAATTCATTTCTTTAATTGAAAATTTAACTAGTTAGTTAAAGAATGTTTTTTTTATGTTGAAAATAAATTTTTTAAACTGAAAATGTATCTATTTAATCACTTTAGTATAAAATTCTTGAAAATTCCAATTTGTGAATGAGATTTTTTTCTTTATAGACTGAGAAATCTTTCTTGGTTGGGAACTCAACTCTTGTTAAAAAGTTCTCTTCTTGGTATGAAAATTAATTGATTTTGGTTGAGGATTCAACCGTTTTGTTGAGAGTTCGTAATATTATGCTTTTTTTTTAAATTATTTTTGATTGAAAATTAAAAATTTTTTGTGTGGAAATATCAAATATTACACTTTTTGTTGAGAATTTATTTTATTTTTTGTTGAAGATTCGTTTTTTTCTTGTTGAAAAAGTTTTTTTTTAGAATTAATTTAACTACAAAAAATTGTTAACTAAAGTTTTAATTAAAAAAATTATTTCATTCGTGTTTCAAAATTTCTGTTTTTGATTTGAAAAGTCCATTATTTAGTTAAAATTTCTTATTTTTTTGTAAGAAATCGATCTCTTTGATTGCAAATTTAACTTAAATTAACTTCATCCCTTACAGAGTAAAAGCGATCTCAACTATTAGGAAAATAAAATGTTTTTTTTTTATTTCATCAGTGACAATATGTATGTATGTGCATATTATGTATATATAATAATATTAAATAAGAATAAATTGAAAAGTATTTTTATATAAATTTTGCAGTGAATAATAACAAAAACAAATAAATTTCAATATTAAAAATACACAATTATCTGGGTTTTTAAATTCTGTTGGATCATGGAATATAAGAACGAAAGACGTCATAGTTGCATAGTTTTCAGTTAAACCAAAGTTTTAATTTTGAATTTAATATCTTGACAGTGTTCTATTTTTATTTAATGATTTTAAAAGAGGAATCTTTTAGAATTAAAAAATATTTGATTGAAACATTGCAAGATTAAATAATAATTCATAATAAAGTGTTAAAAATGACGCGATTCGAAATTAAAAAATTGAAATGTTTGATTGAAAATACAAATAGATCAAAATTAAACTATTTGAAATTTATATTTTAATAATGGAATCATTACTTTAATCTTGGATCGTTACAATTTTAGACTACTGAATTTCCATGTTAAACGCCAAAGAAGCTTGGTATTTTTTATGGGAATTGGGTCCCCAACGCCTGCAGATTAAAAATATATTTAGGCGTTTTCTACTTCTTAAAAAAAACAAGTGTGTACATAGGACCGACCTTCTTCTGAAGTCGCAAATCGGCTTTTGATCTTAGGAAGTGAAAATGATTTTTAAATAATACACTTTTCAAAATTCTTATCTGAAATTATACCACATTTATTGTTTTAAAGTTGTTCTGTTTTCGAAATTCTAATCTGAAATTATTCAATTTCAAGATTTTTCATTTCAAACTAAAATCGGTCAATTTTGAACGCTTTGAATTAGAAATGATACAGTTTGAACTTCTTTATGATAAAATTCTTATGTATTCCGAATTTTAGTCTGATATTTTTAAACTTTGAGAGTTCTTGATTAAAAAATGTTCGATTCCAAATCAATATAAGTTAATTTCTTTTCATTCTATTCGAAATGTTAATCTAAAATGCTTTGATTTCGAAATTTTTCAATTCAAAATCTATGAGTATGTTTAAAAGAAAATTGTAAAGCTTTCAGTTTAAAATTAATAATTATTCTTTCAATTTTTTTTAAACTATCCTTCCACATTAAAATTGATTAAAAATGGAAGATTTGTGAATTTTAATATACTCTAAAATAATTAAATAACTCTTAATTTATTGGGAATATTTCATATACACCAAAATCTTAAAAAATCCTTTGAAATCTATTAAAATTAATTGAAATAAATAAAAATAAAAAATAAAATTTATTGAAATCTATTAAAAATTCCTTGGAATATTTAAAAATATTTTAATTCTTTTAAAATCCCTTTCATTTCTTTATCTCTATTGAAAATTCTGAAAAAATTTAAAATACCCTAAAATATTTCTAATATCTTGAAAGTGTTGCAAATCCTTTGAGATCCTGGAAAATGTAATACATTACCTTATTGAGAGACTTTAAAATCGCATAAAATCATTGAAATCCTTGAAAATCTTTTAGTCTTCGTTAAAAATCTTGTGAGTTATTTGGAAATGTTAGGTATTTCTTGAAATCCCTTAAAATCTTTTAAAATATCATAAAATCTTATAAATCCTATAATATGAAAACCTTCTAAATTTCCTGAAATTAAATTTTACTTAACAAAATGTTAAAGAATTTTTTTTTTTTAAGTTTAATAGTTTCATAAAATTTATAAAAATATAATATTTCTGTAAATTTCAAAGAATTTCTAAACAATTAAGGGTTTTCGTGGAATTTCACACATTTGAAGAGATTTAAAAATATTTCAGGGGATTTCACAGGGTTTCAAAAATTCCATGCGGGTTCAAAAAATCTTTAAAACCACATTGAACTTTTTAAATAAAATAAAATAAATTCTACGAAAATCGTTCATTTCTTTGAGATTCTTTAAAATTTATGAAAATATTCTAAAATGTTCACAAAAGCTGTATTGGTGAAGTACTATAAAAACCTTTTAAATTCTATGAAATCCTTTCACATCTTTATTAAATACGGGAAATTCTTTGCAGTCCCATTAATCCATTTAAACCTTTGAAATAACATTAAATTTCAGCGCGCTTCTGTAAATAATATATACAAACTAACTGTGTTACAAAATTAATATTATAAGAATTTTATTTCGATGGTTAATTTATTTAATTCTGTCATCAAAGATAATAAAGAAAATAAATTTCAATTTTCATATAAAGCTTCGAGAAGCAGATCTAATTATTATGTTGACATGCAGAATATCGTAAACGGTTGATATCAAACAAATGTCATTAAATACAACAAATTATAATTATAAAATAACGTAGTTTTTAATCTCTCAAATCACTATTTTTACACTTCATGAATTTTTTTTTCATTCAATTCGAAATCAAATAATACATTTTTTTATTTGCATCCATATATGTGTCATACATTCGGATTAAAAAAATTCTTTTTGCAGGTTTATGGTATTATGCATGAGAAGAGAAAGAAGTTAAGTCATATGCGTGCCTTAATTCTTGTCGGGGGTTATGGAACGAGACTTCGTCCATTAACCCTCAGTCGTCCAAAACCACTCGTTGAGTTTGCAAATAAGCCAATGTTGTTGCATCAAATCGAGGCTTTGGTATGTTTATCATATTAAAATATTTTTCACATTCAAAAGGTGGAACTTATTATTCTTAACAGGGTGGACGCTGGAACTGGAAACCGGGAAATTACTGGGAATTTGTATATTGACTAGGAATTTGATTAATATTATATTCCATATTTTCAGTTAAAAAAGAAAATTTAACCCAGATATTTAATTAAAAAAATGGTCGAATTCATTTAAAATCAGGTAGATTCTTTACTTCAAGTTCCAGACTAAAAATACAAATTTTTTATTTAAACTTTGAGAGTTTTTGACCAAATTCCGATATTCACATTTTCTTTTTTCCCAATTTTTTC
>NC_046658.1:114463223-114475020 GCF_010883055.1 Belonocnema kinseyi | reverse complement strand
CTTAAACGTAGTTTTCTTTCGGCTCTTGCATTTCTCAAAGTTTGAGACCGATATTTTATGTATAAAAAAAGTTGGAATGTTCAAAAAATGTTGAGGTTCAGAGAAAAGATGAAATAATTTTCAGTGAAGTTCCTACCAAAACGCAGTACCTAAACGTACTTTATTGTACTTTAATACATTTCCCAAAGTTTCAGCTCGATATTTTATTTACAAAAAAAGTTCTGAGTTTCAAAAAAACATTCAGTGAACTGAAAAACTGTGGTCGGTAATATAGGTATTTAGCTGTGTCACATGCCCTTAAAAGAACTTAAGCAATAGTCGATAACCTGGTGGTATCATACTCGCGATCGGCAATATAGTTTCGATTAATATTTATCACTTATGTCTGTTTTTATAGAATTTATATATACCTGAAAAAACCTGGAAATATCAGGGATTTTTTTAAGAGTGCTTTTTTAAAATTGCAATATAAAATTGAATAAGGCTGATTATTTTTTACGTGCATATTTAACTATTCTATTCTTATTTAAAAATCGATAGTTTTTAGGTAAAAATTCAAGTATCTGGTCGAAACTTCAACAGTTTATTTACCATTTCTTCTCTCTCTGGACTGAAAAATCCTTCTTAGTTGAAAAGTCTTCTTTTTGTTAAATTCAGCTGTTTTTGATTAGAATTTAATATTTTTTGGGTTGAAATAATATCTAGTACATTTTTCGTTCAAAATTCATTTTTTTTTGTATGAAAATTTAATTGCTTGATTGAAAAGTTAACTCTTTTGATAAAAATTAATTTTTGTTGAAGATTCATAATTTTAAGTGAAAATTCATCTCTTCAGTTGAATATTATTTTTTTTAACTAAAAATTTAACTGTTCAATTTTTAGTTAAAAAATATCGTTCTGGGTTGAAATTCAAGTATTTCAGATAAAGATTCATCATTTTAGTTGAAATTGTAACTATATTTTTTATGTTAGGTTTTTTATTTTTGGCTGAAAGTTTTTTTTTTCTCTACACGTAATTAATAATTTCAGTTGAATATTCCAGCATTTTATTTCACAATCCATCTCTTTTGTCGAACATTATTTTTTTAGTTGAAAATTTCTTAAATTTTTGGTTCACAGTTTGTATTTTTTAGTTAAAAATCAATGTGTTTTATTGAACATTCGTCTTTTTGGTAGAAATGAATCTTCTTGGTTGAAAATTAAACTTTTTTGTTAAAATTCAACTATCGCAATTAAAGGTTCATTTTTTTGGTTAAAAATGCATCAATTTGCTGGAAAATTTATTTTTTCAACTGAAAATGTAACTATTTCAATTTTTTGATTGAAAATTAATATTTTTTTAGTTCAAAGTTCCTCGATTTGGTTCCTCTCTTTCGTTGAAAATTCATGTATTTGGTTTAAAAGTCAACATTTTGTTTCAAATTTTCTCTCTCTCTCTCTTGACTGAAAAATCTTTCTTCGTTGAAAATTCAACTCATGTTGAAAACTTGTATGTTTTTGTTGAATTCAGCGGTTTTTGTTAAAAATTAAAATCTTTTTTTTTATTAAATTATCAGTCAGTTTAATTATTCCTTGGTTGAAAGTTAAACCCTCTGTTAAAAATCATTTTTGTTATTGAAGACTCATAATTTTATTAAAAAATTCTTCACTTTTTGTGGAAAAATGAGCTATTTTGTTGAACATTTTTTTCTTTGACTGAAAATTATTATTCTTTGAACCGTAAATGTTACTATTCCAGTTTAATATTCTATCATTTTTATTAAAAATGCATCTATTTGGTTGAATAGTAAAATTGTATAATACACATTTAACTATTTAATTTTTGGTTCAAAAATTATTGTTTTGATTTAAAATTCAAGTACTCTGGTTGAAGATTCATAATTTTAGCTCAAAATGCATCACTTTGATTGAAAATGTAACTATTTTTTTGAAAATTATTCTTTTTTTTTTGTAAATTACCTTTTTTCTGAAAATGCGACTAACTATTCCAGTATAATATTCGATCATTTTGGTTCAAAATATATCAGCTTGGTGGAAAATTAATGTTTTAAAATGAAAATTCAACTATTCGCTTTTTAGTTGTAAATTGATCTTTTAAGTTCAAAATTCAACTATTTGAATGAAACTTTTTCGATTTTAGTTGAAAATTCAACTATTTCCTTGAAAATTGATGTAGTTTTTTTCAAAATCGTATTTTTGGTAAAAAATTAATCTTTTTGGTTGAATATTAAACTATTTGATTAAAAATTCATCTACCTCGTTGCGCTATATTTTCACTTGAAAAATTAGACACTTGAAGCTGTTTAAACTGAATTTGAGGTGGAACCCACATTAATTTTACCCAAAAGGGCCCTGAATTTAAAGTATAAGAAGATAAAATATAAATTTTTTTGAACTATTATTTAATTTATCGATGGTGCTAAAATTTTAAAAGAATATCTTGCAATATAATTTTTCAAAGCTTTCTAAATTAAACATATTAATTGAATCCCTAGAAACTAAAAAAAAACATTATTTATAATAAACTCAATTGAAACTGTATACATATTCCGAGTTGATTGTTTTAAAAGGCACGAAATATTTGAATGGCTTCTTACTATAAAAAATTATACCTGGTAAAAGCTGGAATATTCATCGATTCTTTCCCAGGATTTATGTAGACACTCTCATTTGGGATTTGAGTTCTATATTAAATACAGTTAAAACCGCTTGAAGGTCCTTACTTTTCAAATGAAAATATCGCATTTTCAACAAGGTATATGAATTTTTAACTAAATAGTTTAATTTTCAAACAAAAAATTAATTTTTTGTAAAAAAAAAATAATTTTTCAACAAATTACATAAATTTTCAACGTAGGAGTTGAATTTCCAACTAAAAAAGACAAATTTTTAATCCAGTAGTTGAATTCTAATGCAAAAAATTAATCTTCAACCAAACTTATGCATTTTTAAATAATCTTTGGAATGTTCGATCGGAATAGTGAGTTTTTTCAGAAAAAAGATCTTTTTCAATGAGAAAAAAAAGTAATTGTACAAAAATTGTTACATTTTCAATCAAAGTAATCAATTTTAAACTGAAATTATGAATCTTTAACTGGAATAGTTTCATTTTATACTAAAAAGATAATTTTTAAACTAAAAATGTAATATTTAAATTTTTAGTTAAAAAAATTAGTATCCTACCAAAGAGATGAATTTTTAACTAAAAAGATGTTCTTCCTGTTTAATTTAATAAAAAAATGCGATAAGAATAATTTTAGTTGAAAGAATTGTTGCTAAAATGATAAATAAATTAAGAAAAATGTTGCAATAACTGCTGTTTAGTAAAAACTATTTTTTGAATGGCCGGCAAAAATCTTTGATGACCCGGAATTGACCGGAAATATTTTTCCTGAATAAAAACGGCCACCCTGTATAATCTAGGATATGAACCTAAACAAAAATTTAGTGCAATTGTATTTATAGGTTGAGATAAATGTAACCGAAGTTATATTAGCCGTATCATATCGCGCTGAGCAAATGGAAAAAGAATTGGAACAAGAAGCAGTAAAATTGGGAATTAATTTAATATTCTCGCACGAGGCAGAACCTTTGGGAACAGCAGGACCATTGGCACTTGCAGCTGAAATTCTTCGAAGTGGAGATGAACCTTTCTTTGTTTTGAACTCAGACGTAATTTGTGATTTTCCATTTAAACAGCTACTTCAATTTCACAAAAATCATGGTCGAGAAGGCACGATTGTCGTCACCAAAGTCGAGGAACCGTCCAAATATGGAGTTGTTATTTACGATGAACATGGCAAAATTGACCGTTTCATTGAGAAACCAAAAGAATTTGTTTCGAATAAAATAAACGCAGGTGTGTATAAGAATATAGTAAGAAATTAACTTTGAATCTATCTATTTTCATTATTTAATTATTTTTTTATTATTTTATAAATTTATATTGAAATTTATTTATTATTTATTAATCGTATCTAAAAAATTTAATTTTGTAAAATAAAGTATTTAATTTAGAAATTTTATTTCGTGATAAAATTTATTTTAAAATATTTCTAAACATTCTTGATTAAAAAGAACATTTACATTTAAATGATTTGTTAATCCTGGTAAATAATTCTTTTCATAACATTTTTCTATTACACTATATTTTGTAAACATTTTCACGCTTTCAAAGAGATGAGAAAAGTGAGAAATAGACGAAAAACTTAGTTCTCGACAAATTTTAAAATAATTTTCTAAAATTTCAAAAAAAAAATGTGCAACTTATAAAAAAAATTTAATTTTGTAAGATTACAAAATTTTACAAAATTTTACAACAAATTTGAGAATGTTTAAGAGATATTTAGAATTTTCAGATTTAAAAGTAATTCAAAAAATAATTAAAAACAAAATATTTAAGTTAAACATTTTATTTCATGATCAAATTCATCTCCAAATATTTGTAAACATTATTGATCAAAAAGAACATTTTAATTTAAATGATTTTTTAATGTTGGGAAATAATTCTATTCTTATCATTATTCTATGACAATATATTTTGTAAACATTTTCAACGCTTTCAAAGAGATGAGAAAAATAATATTATGTACAAAAAACTTAGTTCTCAAGAAATTAAAAATAATTTTCTAAAATTTCAAAAACTAATGTGGAAGTTATAAACAAAAATTTAAAATTTTTAAGATTTGAAATTTTTACAACAAATTCGAGAATGCTTAAGATATATTTAAAATCTTTGAACAGATTTAAAAATAATTTAAAACAAAATGTAGGTTTTTGAAGATTTCGAAAAAAAAGCTTTTTAGGAATGATAAAAGTTTAGAAAAAAATAAAAACATCTTTTAAGATTCCTGGTATAATTTCAATTATTTCGTCATTTTGAAAAATTAATTTTCAAGAGAAAATTAATAAATATTTCAAAAAGTTTAAAATGTTTTTCCAAAATTTAAAAAAAGAATGTAAATGATTTTAAAGCAACTTTTGTTAATTTTGCTAGATTACAATATTTAGGAAAGAATTGAGTATGTAGAGATCTTTTGAAAATTTAAAAGTAATTTAAAACTTGAAAAGATTAAAAAATAATTTAAAACAAAATATAGATTTTTTAAGATTTGGGAAAAAGAAGATTTTTGAGAATTTAAAAAGGTTTTAAGAGAATAATAATTTTTTCTTAAGGTTCCTGGAAAAAAATGTAATATTTTTTTGTTGAAGATTTAATTTTGTGAGAAAATTGAATAAAATTTCAGATAATTTCCTAAAATTTCGAGAAGAGAAAATGTAGAAGATTTATAAACAAATTTTCTCAATTTTGCAAGATTACAACATTTTAGAAAAATGTAAGTAATATTGAAAGATATTTAGAAATTAAACAAAAATAAATTGAAACTGGAAAAGATTTCGAAAAAGAAGCTTTTCAAGAATTATGGAAGGTTACACGAAATTAACATAATTTCGCAAGTTTCTTGAGAAAATTTGAAATGATTTTTTATTTTAAAAAAATAGTTTTAAGAGAAAATTGAAAAAAATTGCAAATGATTCCCTAAAATTTCGAAAGAGATTGTAGAAGATTTTAAAGCAACAATTTTCATTTTTGCAAGATTGCAAAATTTTAGAAAAAATGCAAATAATATTCAAAGATATTTAGATTTTGAAAAAGAAGCTTTTCAAAAATTATGGACGGGTACAAGAGAATAACAATATTTCTTAATATTTCTAGGCAAATTTCAAATGATTTTTTATTTTGAAAAATTAGTTTTAAGAGAAAATTGAAAAAGGTTTCCAAACATTTCAAATGATTCTCTACAATTTCGATAGAGATTGTAGAAAATTTTAAAGCAAAAATTTTTTAATTTTTGAAGATTACAAAATTTTAGAAAAAATGCAAGTAATATTCAAAGATATTTAGAAAATTTTAAAAATAATTTGAAACTTGATAGTATTTCAAAAGAATTAAAGATTTCAATTCCGAAAAATAATGTAAAAGACTTGAAGATAAATTGTTCAATCTGCAAGATTAAAAAAATTTAAGAAAAAATTCAAGTGAGTTTAAGAGATATTTAGAAGTTTTAAAAAGATACAAAAAGAATTTAAACTTGAAAAAATTTCAAGAAATTCCAAAAGATTTCTAAAAATGTTGAAGAAAATCTGAAAGATTATAAAGACACTTTAAAATTTTTTTAAAGATTTAAAAAAAATTTAGGGATAATTTGTGTCAGTTTAAAAATTGCTTAAAAATTTATCTCTTGATAGAAATTTCATCTTTTTTGATTATAATATAATAGTTTGGTTGAAAATTATTCTGTTTTGGTTAATGATTCAACTACTTTGTTGAAGGACCTGGGCTCAAATCCCAGCGGAGATAGAGAGAATTTTTTTCACAATCTTGAGATTAATCAATATTTTAATAATATTAATTAATAGAAGTAGACAAAACCAATAACATCTAAAATTATTAATTAATTTCCCTGGTCAAAAAACCTACATCAATAATAAAATTACATTTATCGTTGCGAAATCATCTTTTTTGGTTGAAAAATCAAATACTTGGTTAACAGTAACAGTTGAAGATTCATTATTTTAGTTAAAAGTTCATCTCTATGGTTGGAAATGTAACTATTTTGTTGAAAATTTATCTCCCTTCAGGAAGTTAATCTTCTTGATAGAAACTTTTTGCGAAAATTCGTCTCTTTTGGTAAAAATGTTATTTGTTTTGGTTAAAAATACAACTTTTTGGTTGGAAATTAATGTAGTAATTTATCATTAATTATTTACTTTTATTTAAAGGTTTATACATTTTCAATCCAAGTATTTTGGATAGGATAGAACTTCGGAACATGAGCATCGAAAAAGAAGTATTTCCAAATATGGCTAGCGATGGTGAATTATATGCTATGGATTTGGTAGGATTCTGGATGGATGTAGGTCAGCCTAAAGATTTTCTAACTGGTAAGTATTTCCCTGATTGTTTTCATAATTTTATTATTGTGCTTAATTAAAAAAATTATTTCAGGCCTCACAGATCAGTTTCTAATGACTCTATCTCTCGATTTTTTCTTGGATCTTAAAG
Source organism: Belonocnema kinseyi (assembly GCF_010883055.1). Taxonomy (NCBI): domain Eukaryota; kingdom Metazoa; phylum Arthropoda; class Insecta; order Hymenoptera; family Cynipidae; genus Belonocnema; species Belonocnema kinseyi. Next base: position 114,467,954 of record NC_046658.1, on the reverse strand, counting down.
TAAAATATTTTCTTTGTTATTTTTTGCTGTTTGGAATTTACGGAGTTGACTATATAAATCTGAATTTTAGTAAGAAAGATGGAACTTGTGAGTTCTATTTTTTTAAAATAATTTGAAATTTTTTTAATTATTATTATTTTCGTATAAATATATTTTTTCTTAGATAATTTCAATTGTAATTAGAAGCAACTGTAAAGAATTTTTGAGGGAATAAAATTAGGAATTAATTGCTATTAGAATTGAATAAAACTGCACCGAGAATTTTTTGAGACTCGGGAAATGGCAGGGAATTTATTTTTTGATGAAGAATTTTACAAATTTTTAGTAGAAAAATCTGCCAAATGTTCGATTTCAACAGTTTAAAAAAATAATTAGTTGAATTGTTATATTTTTCAATTAGTCTATCATTCGAAAATTCTTTACTTAAAAAAGTTTTGAGTTTTATTTTCAAGCTTACGTTTTTTATTTCAAGAATTTTTAAATTCTCTCTTGAAGACTTAAATAATTAAAATTTTTAAGCGTTTGAAGTTGCAAATTTTTAATAAAAACATTTTTATTTTTCATCGACTGTAAATATAAATAAATACATTTTTTATGGATTCGTACTTTCGCAATTAAAGGCTTTTATTAATTAAAAAATATTATTTCAGTTAAAAATATTAAATTTTTAACCTATTCAATTAAAAAAAAATTAATTAAGAAAAAGAATAATTACTGAATATTTAGCAATATTGTTAATTTAAGATAAGTAAATTAAAACTAAACAATTTGAAACTGCATTGTTAATCATAGAAAGCCTGGAATTGTTCAAATTTCAAAGAGATTTTAAACTTTGAACGTTATAATTTTAATTTTTGTATTAAAAACAAATTTTAATTTGTAAGTGAAATTGTTGAATTTTGATGTCTTAATAACAATTGAACACTTATTATTCGTAGAAAAATATAAGTAATTTTATGAAATATTTAGAAGTTTTTAAAGGATTCAACAGTAATTTGAAACAAAAAATTCAGAAAATTTTTAAGAATTGTCAAAGGCTTTAAAAGAATAAAAACATTTTATTAAGATTCCTAGGAAAATTAAAAATGATTTTTTATTTTGGAAAATTATTTAAAGAGAATATTTAAACAGGTTTTGAAACATTTACAAAATTTTCAAAAAAGAATCTGGAAGATTTTAAGGAAATTTTGTTTAATTTGCAGATTTAAAAAAAATGTAGGGAAAATTCCGTAAATACCTTTAAGAAAGAAAATTTTTTGTTCTTTTAAAGCCTTTCACAATTATTAAAAAGCTTCTACATTATTTTTTGAAATTTGTAAAAATCTACATTTTATTTTAAATTAAGTTGTGGCTATTTTCACCGAAATTTCGGCACGAATAGCCGAATTTTTTCGGTATACACACTTCTTTTAAGTCATTTGAAATCATTTCAAGTTTATAATTAATTTTGAATCTTCTGAAACCCTCTAAATACCTCTTAAAATTACTCAAATTTTATCTACAAAATATAAGTGTTTAGTTCTTATTTGCATATCAAAATTTTAAGGACTTTGCAAGAAGAAGAATTTGCAGGATTTTCTAAAAATTGTAGGAAAAATTAAATTCATTTTAAAAGGTATTTGAAAGTTTTGGAAGTTTTTCAAAAATAATTTTAAATTTTAATAAATCTAAAACAACTTCTGTATTTCTCTAGAGTTCAAAATAATTTTTTGAAGCTTTTCAAGAACATTTAAATTATTCGAAATGAAAATAATTTAACTTTTAATTTAATAAGTGTTCAGTTTAAAAAAATAATTTTCAATTTTTAATGTTTCTAGCTTAAAAATTCTAAAAATAATATAAATTTTGTAGTCCATTGATTGAGTTTTTAATTTGGAACTGAATATGAATCTTTGAACTCTATAATATATAAAAATTGAAAATTCTAAATTTGGTAGTTTAGCATTTGAATAAAAAATTTGTGCATTAAAAAACTTTCAAACTTCAATTTAAAAAGACCAAAATTCAAGAGTTTCAATTTGAGTGCTTTTATTTGTAGTTTATCTTCAAATAAAAAATGTTTAGCCGTAGAGTTTTAGTTTTCTAATTGTATTGACCGTGAAAAATGTTTGCGAACCGGGAAAAAAACCGGGAAATTATTTCTTCGATTAAAGCAGCCAACCTGGTTACGAACTGTGAGGCCTATAATTGAAATTTTAATTTCATCTCATTTGAAACTTTATCAGGAATGTGCTTGTACCTCACATCATTGAGCCAGAAATCACCTGAAAAATTACACTCTGGTCCCGGAATAATTGGTAACGTTATGATTGATCCAACTGCCAAAATTGGAAAGGATTGCCGAATCGGTCCTAATGTTACCATAGGTCCTGGAGTGACAATATCCGATGGATGTTGCGTAAAAAAATCAACTATTCTTGCATCTGCAATTATCAAAGAACACGCGTGGTTGGAAGGGTTAGTTTTTTTTTCAAATCGGAAAATACATATACAGTTGACTCTCACAAAGCGCCTGATTTTCGAAATTCCCTGATTTTTCCTTGACTAATTTTTTATTTTTCCTGATCATTAATATTCAAAATACAGTATTTCAGATACAAATGTCAAATTTATTAATTTACTAATTTATTTTAAGAAACAAATGTCTTTTCTACTATAAAAGATGGTTTTTAACAGTATACTTGGATTTTCAACAAAATAATTAAATTTTTAACCTAATAGTTGAATTTTCAACCTAAAAAGATGAATTCCCAACATAAAAGTGTTATTGTTTATATTTCAATAAAAAAAGATGAAATTTATACCAAAAAAAGAGAATTTTAAAACCAAAAGGACGAATTTAAATAAAGATTTTTCATTCACGCAAGGAACAAAAGTTTATCTTGATTGTTGAACCTTCAAGCCAAAAGACGAATTTTCCCTTAAAAAGATCGAGTTTTCGAATAAAAAATATGACCTCAGCTAAAAATTAATTTTCTACGAACCTGATGCTTTCTTACAAAAAGAAAGACAAAAAAAGTAATTTCAGACCAATAAAAAGTTGCTTTTCCCCAATAATTAGAATTTTCAACTAAAAGAGATCTATCTTAAAAAAGTGAAAGTTACATTTTCAGTTAAAAAAGAAATTTTCAACTAAAAATATCAATCTTCAACAAAAAAATGATTTCTTAACAAAGTGATTCAGACAAAATCTTTTTAAAAGATATTTTTGAATACTCAAACAGAGAATAATAACTTTGAATCAAAATGTTGCATTTTCATAAAAAATGAAATTTCTACTAAAACAAATAAATTTTTCAATCAAAAAGATAAATTTTCAAAAAAAAATAGTTGAATTTGCAGTTAAAAAGAACTTTTATCGATCAAAATATGAATTTTAAAGCAAGAAATAAATTTCTACGAAAAAATTGTATTTACAATCCAAAAGGGCGAAATTTTAATTTTAAAAAATGTGTTTTTAACAAAATTGTTGGATTCTTTTCCAATTAGTCCTATTTTTACCCAGAAAGATAACATTTATCTCAAAACAGATAAATGTTTATTATAAATTTTTTTTTATTGATTTTATTGATTTTATTGAATTAAATGTTCAATACTAACAAGTACTAAAACAGATTAATTTTTAATAAAAAGCGACAAACTTTTTCTTAAATTGAACTTTCTCCCTGGGAATATTTCAGATCAATTTTCAACAACAAAATATAAAATTTTAATTTTAACTTTCTTTTTAATTACAAAAAAAAAACAGTTTTCAAAACAATATTTTAATTTTCAGCCGGAAAATATTTGAGTTCTCTTTTCAACACAAAAATATTTAATTTAAGCAAAAGTCAGTTTTCTGCGAAATAGTTAAATTGTCAACAAAACAGCAGAATTCTCAAGAAAAAAGTATAAATTTTCAACCAAACAATTGCATTTTTGTTAAAGAAACATCTAAATTTTACTAAAACAGGGTGAATTTTTATATTAAAAAGACAAGTTTTTAAAAAAAAGTTGTCAAAAAAAGAAAAGAAAAATTTTCATCAAAATAGTTAAACTTGCAACCACAGGGAAGAAACTTAACCGATATAATTTAAATCAAGAACGGTTGAATTAAAAAGAAAGTCGATTTTTCTCCAAAAAATATGTTCTTTAATTTTATTATATATTTTTTTAGTTTTCGTTATAAAAAAATATAAATTTTTGAAAATATGTACTATGAAACGTTCTTTTAGTAAACAATAATGTTATGTTCGTGAAATTCAGAATTATGCAAGAACTGACATTACATGAAATATTATAATCTTTCTTTTTAAACTTAATATTCTTTTGTGGTTGAAAATCATTTTTCAACTTAAAAATTAAATATTTTATTTAAAATTCGCCTTTCTTGTTAAAATTGAATTGTATTTTATTTAATATTATAAAGATGGGAACATTAACTATTCAACTTTTCGTTGAAAATCCATATTATTTTGGTTTAAAGTTATATTACTTGGTTAAAAATAATGATTAAAGACTCATCTCTGTGGATAAAAATTCAACTATTCTATTAAAAAATTGGCTCTTTTTTTGGTTGAAAATTTATTATTTTGAACTCAAAATTTCACTGTTCCATTTTTAGTTGAAAATTTGTTCTTTTTTAGTTGAAAATTCACTTATTTTGTTTCAAATTGTATATGTTGTTGGAAATTCATTTTTTTATCTGAAAATTTCATATGTTCATTTTTGGTTTAAAATTATTTTTTTTAG
>NC_046658.1:114454341-114463123 GCF_010883055.1 Belonocnema kinseyi | reverse complement strand
TGTGGCTAAAAATTCAACCATGTTTTTTTTTTATTAGAATTTTTTTTTAACATAAAATTTAACTATTCCATTTTATTGTTGAAAATTTTTTCTTTTTCAGTTAGAAATTCACTTATTTTGTTGCAAATTGTAGATATTGTTGGAAATTCAATTTTTTTATCTGAAAATTTCACTATTCCATTTTTGATTGAAAATGCACTATTTTAGTTAAAAATTGAAAATTTTCGTTGAAAAATCTTTTTATTTTAGAAGACAATTCACTTTCTTTAGTTAGAGCTCCAAATATTCAGTTGGAAATTTATGTATTTTATTGAAAATTTATTTTTCGAGCAAACACTTAATCTTCTTGTTTGAAAAATCATAATTTTGGTTGAAAATTGTAATATTTGTTTTAAAAAATAGCGAATCTTATGCTAATATATTCTTTGATTTTTTTTCACTACAAAATAATGTTATGTTTGTAATAATTCAGAAAAACTGAATGACTTACTCTTTTATTTTATTTTACAAATCAACTGTAGACTTTTATTAATAATCCGTTTAAAGAAGCTATTTTTTATTTATAAAATTAATTTATTTAGATGAAAATTTACTTATTCCATTAACATTTTTTTTGTTAAAAATTAATTCTGAACCTAAAAAATGAGTATTTCATTAAAGATTTGTACTTATTGATCAATTTCAACAGTTCTTTTATTTAATATTAAAATCTGTTTTGGTAGGAATATGAACTATTCAATTTTTCGTTGAAAATACAATTTTTTTGGTTCAAAATTATACTACTTTTTTTAAAAGGAACGTTTTTGGTTAAAGACTCATTACTTTAGTTAAAAATTTATCTCTGTTGCTAAAATCTCAACTGTGCTATTGAAAAATTCTATTTTTTTTTGTTGAAAATTCATTTTTTGGAACAGAAAATTTCAATATTCTATTTTTGGTTGAAAATGTGTCCTTTTTTAGTTAGAAATTCACTTAGTTAGTCGCAAATGGTATATATTTATGGAAATTAAATTTTGTTATCTGAAAATTTCACTATTCCATTTTTTGTTGATAAATTAACTTTTTTAGTTGAAAGATTCTTTTCTTTTAATATAAAAATAACGTTTTTTAGTTAAAGCTTCAAATATTTAGTTGAAAATTTGTGCATTTTATTGGAAATATATTTTTCGAGTAGAAACTTAATCTTCTTATTGGAAAACTCATCATTTTGGTTGCAAATGGAACTATTTCATTTTTAGTTCAAAATTTATCTTGCTTTAGTTTTATTTTTACTTTTTACTTTATTTTACAAGTGAAATATAAACTTTTATTAATTGTATAAAAAAGCTATTTTTTAATTAATAAATTCATGTATTTCGTGGCATTTAGAGGTAATGGAAGGGAGAGGTACTTGGCGAGAAAAGGCGTTTTGTGAGAGTCCATTGTAGAAAATTTGATTAAATAAATTATTGCAGTATCTTGATACATTTTTCAAATTTTAGGTGTATAATAGGATGGAAGAGCGTTGTTGGTAGATGGGTGAGAATGGAAGGAACGACCGTTTTGGGCGAAGATGTTATCGTAAAGGATGAATTATACATCAACGGTGGTCAAGTATTACCGCATAAAAGTATCGCTGCCTCAGTACCAGAACCCCAAATTATAATGTGAAGAATTTAGAACAATGTAATGTACTCAAAAATGTACTCAATTTTATTGGTTAAAGGTTTTTATGCCTTGTGCAATATGTTTGTAAATATTTTATAATATTTATGAAATATTTCAATATTAAACATTTTTAATTAAGATTAACTTGCTGTTCAAGTGGAAATTAGCTTCCCCTTGTTTTCTCTTTGCTCTCTTAGATTGAAGTTCAGGCGCAGAATTTTATTTGAAACATTACAGATATTTATAAAAAGTCAAAATTATTTTTATTTCATTCTAACAGTATAACATGAAAACTACTGTTTTTGCTATGAATATATACAAAATAAACAAATGTTCTTAAGCCAAATGATCAATAGATCGTATTTCAATATTCTAAAATCATTGAGTTCGCAAAAATCGTTTTATATTTTCCTTCTTACAGTTGTATTCTGATGGGCATTGACCTCTCGAACCATATTCTATGGCTTTTCGGAATTCGGCCATTTTTCTCTCGTATTTTTGATCCACTGTTGAAGTTCTGCAATAGAAGAATATTGATAAATTAGTGCTTTTTTAAATAATCTGAAATGAATTAAATTAATATTTTTTCCCCTTAGAAAATTTTCTTTCCAATTAAGTACATTAAAAATGTTAAAAAAAAATGATTCTCACTGTGGAATTAATTTCATAGCATTGATAATCATCTCAGCTGCTCCTAAATATTCTTTTGCTATTTGTGGCACCTCGCAAGCTGCCCTGTATAAACAAGTGTCTCCAATCAAGTATCCGACTGCTAAAGCGACTTCTGCTTCCGATACGACACTATCTATATTACACAAAAATTAATATAATTTTTTTTCATTATTCCCAATTTATAAACTGGGTTTAAATCTCTAGATAACGTATTTTATTCAATAATTAGGGTGTCTACCTGACATGGAAATTTAGAAAATCTGGGAAATGATCGAAAAATTTGATTCCGTGACCGGGATTTTTCTCAAAAATTTACTAAGATGCAAATTCAAAGTGGTTTTTAAAAAGATTTTAATTCTGATTTAGATGCAGAAAATTAAAAAAAATCTCCGTTCCAAGTCAGAATTTGTCATCATTTAAAACTTCCCTCTTCTCGATTTTAGAACAAATCAATTACTATATATCTGAATTATGATAAAAAATTTGGTAAATAAATATAATTCTGGCTTGGAACTTCCATTGAATTTCTCAGAATATTTAAAATTAAAGGTCAAAGCATCGACAACTGTAATTTAGTGATTGTGAATTCTCTTTTGTTAAAGCTCCTTCGGGTTTAACGAACACATTTTCATCACATATCATGGGCTTCGCACTCTATTTTGTCCAAAATGTAAACTTTTCTTCATTATGTTCAACACTATTATATGAAATGTATATTATATTTATTTTTGTACCTCGGTTTGATACTGCTTATTCAGATAGTGCAAAATAATTTACAAATTCTATTTTTCATAATTAGTATTTGCTCCTTATTTTGCACTGATTTTAATTCTCAGCTACCCTGAAATAGTTATCTTTTCAATAAATTTATATTGTTACAATTCATAATATGCATTGATATTAAAACATACGTATTTTCGTTGTCTTCTTTTTATAATTAAAAAAAGTGTGTATCATATTAAAAAACATGTTATTAAACATTTTATTGCAACTTGTGTCGTTTTCCATAAATTTAATTTGTTTACTTTCAATGTTATTTTTTACGATCCAAACTAAAAATACGCATTTTAGCATAAAGTGGTTCAAAGCAAATTTGTTTATATAATTTAGGCGGACAATTTTGTTAAATAGAATTTTATTGTCGCTTGTATCGTTTTCCGAAATAGTTTAGTTTTTTAAATAGATTTTTGTGATAAGAGTTTGTAAAAAGATTGTAGATTTTTTTTGGTTGAACAACTTCTGTCTTTTCATTTTTTTGTCACTTGTGCCGTTTTTCCAAAAATTTAATTTTTCTTCATTCTTGTTTTTTACGATTAAAAGAAAATCTACTCGTCATATCTATAAATTATTAATAACAAGTTTGTAGATCCTTTTTGTGTGAACAATTTTTTTCTTTTAATTTGTTTTCTTAACTTGCTTCATTTTCCAAAAAATTATTTTTTTATTTTTAAGTTGATTTTTTAAGTTTCCAACAAAACCTACACGTCCTATAAAAAAATATTGATCACAAATTTATAGCTCTTTTTTGGATGCGCAAATTTTCTGTTTATTTTTTTCATAGCTTGTGTTGCTAGTCCAAAAATTTAATTTAAAAAATTGTTCGTTCCTTTTCTACGAATAAAAAAAACTATGTAATAAAAAAGTGACTTAAAAAAAATTTGTAGAAATTTTATTCAACAAAAAATTAAATTTTTGGACAAACAACACAAGCTATGAAAAAAAATGAATAGATAAAAGTTGCTCGTCCAAAAATGAGTGAAAACTCATTCAAATTTGTCAACAATAATTGTTGGCTAGGAAGCTTAGTTTTTGTTTTAATCGTAAAAAATAACATTCATGATAAAAAAATTAAATTTTTTGAATAATGGCGCAAGGCACGAATAAAAATTAATTGACTATAATTCTTCACCCAAAAAGGGTCTACAGATTTGTTATTAATAATTTTTAGATAAGACGAGTAGATTTTCTTTTGATCGTAAAAAATGAGATCAAAAATAAAATTTTTGGAAAAATGACACAGAAGACGAAAAAAAGAAGAAAAAACAACAGTTGTTATACCAAAAAATATCTAAAAATGTGTTATAAATTGTTGTTATAAAAATATATTAAAAAAACAAAATTAACTTCTTGGTAAAAGGACACCAGCTACAATAACATTTTATTTAGAAAAAATTTTCGCCCAAATTCTATCTACCAATTTTTTTAGAACAATCTTGCGTTCGGATGTGTATTTTCATTTTAAATCGTAAAAAATAACCTTGAAAATACAAAAAATTGAATTGAGGAAAAACGACACATGTTGCAATCAAATGTTAAATAACATTTTTTAAATAGGATACACACTTTTTTAAATTATAAAAACAAGATAATGAAAATGCTTTTGTTTAATGCAAAATGAGAAACAAATATTAAAGTAATAATTAAAAATAAAATTTGTACTTTATTTTGCAATATCTGAATAAGGAGCCCCGGACCGAGGTACAGAAATAAATATAATATACATTCGATATAATAGAGTTGAACACAATGTAGAAAAGTTTGCATTTCCGACAAAATTGAGTGCAAAGCAGGAGATACGTGATGAGAATGTGTTCGTTAAAGCCGAAGGAGCTTTCACAAAAGAGAATTCACAATCATCAAATTACAGTTGTCGATGCTGTGACCTTTAATTTTGAAAAATTTGCACAAAAAATGTGACGGAAATACAAAGACCGATTTTTTAAAGAATTTGACCCTTCCGGTTTCTCTATTTTGGAAAAGGGAGTTACTAAATTTCTGAATTATAGTAGAAAATGTTGCATGTCATTACCTTAAAGAATTATAATTTTCTCTTTGGAGGTGGTAATTTCCCTAAAAAAATGTTAATTTTCACTTGGAACAGAAATTATGACATGCAATGAGAATTTTGGAACATAGTTTTAATTCTGCTTTAAAAGAAGAGAGTTTAAAAAAATCCGTCTTTAATTTTTGAATTATAATTATTTCAAGATTATTATTTCAGGAATCTTTCAAATCTTTCCAAATATTTAGAAACCTCTTTAAACAAATTAACAATTTGCCAAGAGAAAAATGGCGATTCGTAATTTTTCGTCGGGTAGACACCCTGATAGTTGAAGAATAAATAAAAGACTTGAGGCAGAAAAATAAAATTTTATTTACAAATTTTACTTCTGCTTTATTCTATAATATTATTTTTCTTCATTTTCGTATTTAAGGGTTAAAATAATGTATAATAAGTCATACAAATTTAATTACCATCTTCTAAACCACGAGCGTTGTAATTATTATGACCTCCTAAATATCCAGCGCCGAAAACAACTGCTTTTAAAACTAGTAGCAGTAATAAATTCGAAAGATTTAAGTTGAGAACCTAAAACATATTTTATTTATAAGTTAATGCACAATTTCTTGTATACAATTTTTATTCCAGAAACTTCTGAAATATTTGTCTTATAGGAACTGTAAATTAAAAAACAATAAAAGTTTTTTTTTTAATATTGTACTTATTTTTTATTAGAAATAATAGAAACTTATTAGTCCTCTTGATGGAACCGCACTTAAATAACGTAATATCTCAAGGGTGTGGGGGGGGGGATTTGTTACGGCATAGTGAGTGGGTGTCTTAATTAATTAAATTAATTTTTGGAAATTCGCAAATGAAAAATAACTCGCAGTTATTGTACGGAAATTTAATATGAATTTAACTTTACGCGCCAAAGAAACCTGGTGAGTGAAAAACGAACCTAGCCAACAACAATTTTAAAAAGTCAGGGAATTTCTATAACTTGAAATAACTTTCAATAATAAATAAAATAAATTCAATTTTAATTTGAAATTGGTTTGTTCCGTTTATAAAAGATTCTGGGTTAAATATTTTTTAAATTAAACATTGTGTTATTTAAATATTTGGTCAGGGAAAAATAAAGGATTTTTAAAAATGAAGGTTTGCAATAACCCTGATATAATATTTTTGTTAGTAATCTATTTGTCTTGTACTTCTATTTTTGTTTCTTTATTTTGCAGTTGCTTCCTCCTGAGGATTTTTTTTATATAATAAATGTTATTATTTGTTTGAAAATTTGATAATTTTGTAAAAAAGTTAACCTTTTTGGATAAAATTTCAACTGTTTTGTTGATAATTCGTCTTTTTGAGTTGAAAGTTAGACTGTTTTCGTAGAAAATTTACTTTTTGCGTAAACTGCTTATTTTGGTGTTCGAAAGTCAACTGAAATCTTTTTGAAATCAAAATTCGACTATAATACAAAAAAATTGTATTTAATAATTAATATACTTTAGTAGAAGTTTCATTTTTCTTGGAAAAAATGGAATTACATAGTTTAAAATTCAACAATTTTGTTAACAAGTTATCTTTTTTGGTTAAAAATCAAGAGGTTTTTTAAAATTCGTGTTTTTGAGTTGAATTATTTATTTACTTTTATTAATAATTAATAATATTCATTTATTTTCGTAGAAAATTCACTTTATGATGTAATTTGATATTTTTGTGTTGAAAGGTCAACCAAAACATTTTTTGAATTAAAATTGAACTATTTACAAAAAATCTGATCCTTTTGAAAATTCATCTATTTTAGCCCTTGAAGGGCATACTGGGTGTACAATATCCAGCGACTTATTTATGCCTTAACGAAACGTACCAAGTTCAAGAAAATGGAACATATGGCGCCAGATTAAAAAATTACATGAAAACCTATTTTTCTATGTCATTTTCACATAATTTTGATTTTTATAATTTTTTTACGCAGTTTAAGATCAATAAAATCATTTAATCACGCAAAGTACCGTGTTTCATTTTTCATCGAATTGAAGCTTTTATTTTTCAGAATAAACACCTTCTTTGGAACGAACACTGTAAACCTAATTTTATTTTTTAAGCACCGCATCTCGTAAGTATTCAAGTAAAATTTTAAGGAAAAGTATCAAAAACTTAAAAAGTTATGGATTTTAGAATGAAAGAAGTCATTTTTTTCCAAAAGGTTTTTTTTATCTACTTTAAATTTCAAAAACTGTTATGAAACCTTTCCCTCCTAAAACTAGATAGATTAAACATCATTAATTGATTTTCTTGTAAAAAGCTATCCAATACCGTCGGCACACTACACGTTTGAATACCCTTGGGTATGTAACACCCAGTATGCTCTTAATGTAATTTTACGAAAGTGTGTCCTTTAAGCCTTTAAGGGTTAGTAGAAGTTGCATCATTCTTGGATGAAAATGGAACTGTTTGGCTTAAAATTCAACAATCTTATTAAAAAGTCATCCGTTTTAGTTCAAAATTCATCTGTTTTGTTTAAAATACCACTATTTCGTAAAAAATAATTTTGGTTTAAAATCTATATTTTGATGTTTATAAGTCAACGAAAATCTTTTTTGGATGTAAATTTAACTATATTATGAAAATTGGCCTAATTTTATTAAAAAATTCATCTTTTTTGGTAGAAACTCCATCTTGGATAAAAATGCAACTGTCTGGATGAAAACTAATCTTCTTCGCTTGAGGATTCATATATTTTCTTTTAAAATTCTAGTTGGACCACTTTTATAAGAATACATTTTTTCATTAATTTATATTCTTAATTGCGAATTCTTTCTGGTTGTAAATGAAATTTTTCCATCTAAAATTTATCTCTTAGCTTGAAGGTTCGTCTTTTTGGTTAAAAATATTACGAGACTAAAATGCTGGTATTTGAACATCAAAGGTAAGGGAAAATAAAAAATTGGTCAAGGAAAAATAGAAGAATTTTGAAGATGAAGTTTTCGGCCCTACCAGCAATAACTAGTAAAAACGGCAAAATGCAATCCATCTTTATGTCTTTCCTATATTGTGTATTACAAAGTGAAACATAACTTCTAATTTAATTAATAATTGACATTTTTATATTATTATTTTTATTATTTAGCTTAGTAAAATTCAAATTTTCGATAATTCGAAGTTTTTTTATGGTCCCTGCCAAAACTCCTATCCTTTCAATGTTAAAAATATTATATAATGTCTTTTCACATATGTCTTCAGTCTAATATTTTTATTTATTTTATTATTATATATTATTGTTTATAATTATGATCATAAACTTAGATTATTTTTACTAATTTTTTTATTGGTTATTGGTTGGTTCTCAGTTTTATTATTAACATAAAATTTATGATAAGGTAGGGTGGGGCGAGATGAGCATAGGGGGTAAGATGAGTCACTTAATTTTCTCGTAGGTTATCATTTATTTTGTAAATGTTTTTTGTATTAATATCAGGAAAAACATGATCAAACTTCTTTTTAAAAAATTTTTCGCTTAATTTTGAATAAATCTGGAAAAAACGAAAGTAAAAATTTTAAGACCTGTATTCTGCTATTTTGCATTTGTTTAGAAGATTCAAGAATCACGCAAAATCACATATTAGATGTTTTTGCAGTGGTCGTTTAGATAGCTTATTTATTAAACCTAAAGTT
>NC_046658.1:114452710-114454241 GCF_010883055.1 Belonocnema kinseyi | reverse complement strand
CCTATCTGTCGCCTAAGGTTATTTAAATATAACCTTATCCGAACTATATTAAGGCAGAAATTAGTCCTGAAGGTATAAATTGCTTAATTTATTGACTTTAAAAGCTATATGTATCTTTCGTAAATATTCATTATATAAATATTTATATGCATAAGACTTTACTTGCAAAGCACCCCACTGAAAATTCCTATATAGGTTTCTATATAGGAAACTTCATAGGAACCTATATGTTTCACCTATAGGTGTCACCTATAGGAAATGACATAGTATCCTATAAAGGATCCTATATAGCTTCCTGTATAGAATCCTACATAAGATCCTGTATATGTTTCTGTATGGGACCATATCCAGATGCGCAGTACTGTTCTATGGCACCTACGGCTGCGCAGAAGTTATGTTGGTCTTCCAGAAGCACCTAGAGACATACGTACCGTTAGGTACTAATGTAGGATCCTATATAGGTTTCTATATAGGAACCTATACAGGAATTTTCAGTAGGGCATATATTGTCTTGAATACACAAAATCTCTATTTAGTTTCAAGTCCCATATCTTATTATTCATGGAAAACTTAAATTACGTGCAGTGAAAGGAGGGGGGTAGAAATAGTTTGTTACGTTTCTTTAGGGGGGGGGGGGGGTTAGAACCTATAATCCGTGACGTAATTTAAGTAAAGCCCCTAGATATATTTATTTTTAGCAATGATAAAAGTATAAGAGCAGTTTATCTTTACTTACTGAACAATGATTAATAATAAGAAACAATTCAGCTATTAAATATACAAAGATAATACAAATAATAGGGTGAGTGATTCAGTGGCTAAACAGTCACCAGTGAATGAACACTAATGCGAAAAATATATAAATGTAACCTTACAAAGTTCAAGTCTCTATGATTTTCTATATATTTAAAATCTAGCAGCAATTTTGAAGAGTTAAATATACAATTCATTTCAGTAAATTTTTGTAAAAAATTAAAAATATTTGTTGAATGTGAAGCATCATCGATTATGGTGAGTGATGGTAAGAAACTCGTCGACCACTATAAGGTAACTTAGCAACTCCTTGTTTACACTGCTTTTACAAAAAAATTCTTAACCTTTTCTGCATCCAAGTTGTGCTGTTATAGTTGTAAGATATTATTCAATTTCCCACAAGGGTTTTTCACAAAAAGTACGTTTTTTTTTGTTAATAAATGAGTGTTCACGTACTGGACCTTTAAAATTTAAAGGTCCAGTGAAGACTGTGTTCATTTATTGGAGCAAAACTGTCACCCCGCAGGTCCAGTGAACGAACAGCAGGTGACGGAGACCTGGCTGTTGTTTCGTCACATATAAATAAGTTTGTTTCAATTAATGTGGCTATAAATATCGAAGCTATAAATATAAATATAAGCTATAAATAGTTATAGTTTTAGGGCATGTGACACAGCTAAATATCTATATTACCGACCACAGTTTTTCAGTTCACTGAATGTTTTTTTGAACCTAAGAACTTTTTTTGTAAATAAAATATCGAGCTGAAACTTTGGGA
>NC_046658.1:114436738-114452610 GCF_010883055.1 Belonocnema kinseyi | reverse complement strand
TAATACATTTCCCGAAGTTTCAGCTCGATATTTTACTTACAAAAAAAGTTCTTAGGTTCAAAAAAACATTCAGTGAACTGAAAAACTGTGGTCGGTAACATAGGTATTTAGCTGTGTCACATGCCCTTAAATGTATATTTTTGTGGTTAGAACATCAAAAAAGTACGCACGAACTAAATTAAAGGTAAGGCAACTTTGAGTTTAGAAATTTAATGCTTTTTTGCATTTAGAAAACGTTGTTTAACTATAAAAAAAACATTAATTCGTGCTAAGTACTACTGCGTACTAGTCAATATATCTTTATAAATGTTTAAAGAACTTCCATTTTCATAACACTGTGATTTATAATGGTATTTGCTAATTTAATCTAAAGCAATATAGTAAGGTGTCGTATTACAAATGTTATGTGTCCTAAAATTCGATAAAAAATTAGGAAAAGTTAACCTAGTTCTGTGTTCAACTTTTTCATTCCCTCCTTTCTTTATATCTAAATGTCTTGTGGTTTTTATTGAAATAATATATTTAATGAATTTCGCAACGCTTTCTAGTATTTTACATTATTTAATTGCTCATTTTGTAATGTACCTATGTAATTTTATACCTAAATCCTAATTCTAATTTGTAGTGATTATAGTGTTCATTCACTGGTGTTCTACTGTTCATTCATTGGCTCACAGTGTTCATTCACTGGTGTTTTCGTTAATTTTGCACGATTTAATTATTTTGTATAAAGCTTTTTGGTAGAAACAAAATTTGTTTATCGGATTATGAAATTTGTACACTTAAGAATCTATTTTCAAACGTTCTGTAAGAATAATCAATTATTATAACGTGAAATGGACTAGCTGTAATCAGTGATTTCCTTAAGTGTTGATTCACTGGGTCACTCACCCTAGAAGGTTTATTTTTTTAGAAATAAAAGTGTTACCTGACTAGTTGAAGCTGATCGCTGTACAAGTTCTTTTGCAACTTGAACTAGCATATTTCCAGCTGCATTTTTCCCTTCTCTTTCGATATTCGATTCCCAATTATTTCGTGCAAAAGCACCACTCACTACGATCGCAAAAATCACCAAGTATTTAGCACAAAACATCGTGGGAAATAAAATTAAATGATTCACAGCCCTAATTAAAAATAGGGAATGAAAGTAGAGATAATTAATTTTAATTTCTGTAAACAACTTAGATTTTGGTGAAGATGAGGCAAAGGTTTGAAATTCTTGAATACGCGAGTTCTGAGGATGCTTCGTTATTTTATAAGGTGGTTTTGAATTCAACAAAGCATAAATTCTTATCCATGTGCAACAAATTGGTTCTTTCTTCTTGGTTTCTCTATTGTGACAAGGTACCGTGTAATCACTCGCATTAACAACACTCCTTGTCGTTACTTTTATCGTGCACCCAGGCACTTTCCTTGATTTTAACGGAAATAAATGGCGAAAGTTGTTCGTTTAAAATTTAAACTTTTACCTGACATGAATGTACCCCTGGTGGAAAAATTTGTTAAAAGAAACTATTAAGAGAAATTTCAAGACAATGACTTTAAAAATACAAATATATAAATGGAAACAACTATGAATTGCAAGAATTTCCTTTTTAGGAGAATTTGCTTCTCTGTATAGGTTTTTTCCACGTGTCAGTTTGCATTAGGGTTGATTAATTACTTGTTACAAATAACTATGTTACTCAAAAGTTACGTGACACGTAACTTTTAGGGCAACCTCGTTACTATTTTGAAGAGTAAAATCGAACATAACTTAATTACGATTTTTTCAGTAACGTACCAATTTAATTTTAGTTACTTTAAAGCAAGTGAGTTTTTTGTATATCTCCTCTTCAGAGATGTTTATGGGTCAGTTATGGGTAAAAAATGAATTTCTTTAAGTTGACGAATCAGTTATTTTGTTGAAAAATCCTATTTTTAGATTGAATTCGACTGTAATTGATTTCAAATTAAAATATTTTTCGGTTGAAATAATGTCAGCCATTAACCAGTGGGCAACAAAATTAAGGATGTCCTAGAAACGTCTTTTGGATATCCCCAAGACATCTTTTATAACATGTCTTTTAGATATCATAGTGATGCTCTTAAAACGTCTAATGTCAGTATGAAAGATGTCCCGAGAACGTCAATGTCTTTAATACGATTTTAGGTAATTTGTAGGACACTGGACGTCTTAGAGACGTTGATTGGGGTGACATAGGACGTCCTAGAAACGTCCCAGGGACGTTCTTGGGATTTTCATAGTTTCGTACCCACTGTGTATATATTTGTTTTTATTATCTTATTGTTATTTATTTTTAATGAAAATAATTTCTAAAAAATCATATTTTTCGTTGAGATTTCATCTATTTTGTTTGATGAATGAACTAATTGATTGAAAAATCATGTATTTTGGTAGAAAAAATTTAACTATTTGAATGAAATCTAACTTTTTTTGTTGAAAAGACATATTTTCAGTTTAACAAAAATAATTTTTTTTCAATTCTTCTTTTTCAAATTGAAAAATCAACTATTTTGGTAGAAAATTTGTCTGAATTGGTAGAGGATTTAGTTATTTTGCTCATATTCAATTTTTTTGTAGAATTCAATTGTGTTTAATTTTACGTTAAAATCTTTTTTGGTTAAAATAATATTTATTAATATTTTTTGTTGACATCTTAGTTTTGGTTTAAAAAATCATATGTACCTTGTTAAAAATTCATTTGCGTAGTTGACGATTCATAAATTTAGTTCAAAGTTGATCTTTTCGTTTCAAATTTGTTATTTGTTTGGGTAGAAAATTTAAAAATTTGGTAGAATAGTAAACTGTTCGGCCTTTTACTGAAAATCGTATTTTTAGTTCGAAGATAGTAGAAAATCCATTTATTTTGTCAAAAGCTTAGGTAGAAAATTATTTAGTTCGAAAATTTATTTGATCTGGTAAAAGTATCTCTTTTTTTGGTTAAAAATATAATTCGTCGAAAAATTCTGACTAAGAAATGTTTCTTGGCCGGAAATTCAACTATTCTGTTAAAAATTCATATTTTTGGTTGAAAATAAAAATATTTTGCTAAACAATAATCTATTTCGTTAAAAATGCAATGTTCTAATTCAAAATGTTAGGAATTAAAGCGAAAGTTATTATTTTTATGGTATGTATCGTGAAATGTTGTATTTTTTATATACTTTAAATAATGTCTAATTCTTTTTATATTAAGTTTTTATGAATTATCATCTTATTTATTTTGATTTTTAAATGATAAAGTTATGGAAGAGTTTGAATCGCTTTAATATATTCATTAGAACTGAAGATAGTATAGTTGCAGATTTTGGTAAATTTAAGCAACAATTTTTATTATTTATAAAATTTTTTAACTGCAATTGGTTCAGAAGTGTATAAAAAATAATGCTCCAAACTTGAATCTTTCTCAATATGCCAAAAATTCCAGACTTTTTAAAAAACATTTTGCGGTTCATAAAGCACAATAATTTGTTTGCAATAAAGCCTTTAAGCTTATTCACGTAGAATACTTTAAGCTTTCCAATTACTATTAACTCATTACGCTAGCATTTTGTGAGTTGTTCAGCTTCAAACCAGCATGGAAAAGGAGGCTCCCATCAAAATAGGTTACGATACCTTTGTGCGAAAAGGGAAGATGGGAGCAGTGAAGATCATGCCTCGGGATCTTACAAGTGCACAACCTATCAGGAATCTGCAAAATATAGGACAACAAAAAAGAGATGACAGTAGCCATGCCAGGGAATATGAGGCATTCTGAGCTAGCATAAGATCTCTCCTTTAAACTGGTTAACGAAAATGGCTGACTTATTTATTATAAATGAGCAGTACGATAATCCGAAATACTCTAACTACTCTACTGATGTATGTGGCGCGGCAGCTATCTGGGTCATAAATACGGATAACAACCCAGTAACAAACAAGGGGAAAGGGGAATTGCTGTGCCTGGGTTACGAGTGGCACTCTAACCTTTGTCAGCTGCTACCTCTTTCATAATGACGACATTGCGGCTTTCCGGAAGAAGCTTGCTGAAATCGTAGATGTCACTCGTGGCTTCGAGGAGGAACATGTCATTGCTAGGGATTTAAACGATAAATCTAAGAAATGGGGAATGATATGATGAAATACGCGGGAAAACGAGTTCATGGAGGTGGCTGCAAGAATGGATATGACCGTCGTGCATACAGGGAGGGCCACGAAAGTTTAGAAGAAATCGCTGCAGAGGCACCAGCATCATCATCCTTGCTATATCGGGAATAGCATCTAGGATTGTAGGATGACAGGTGTTGGAAGACTACACAGCTAGTGACCATCAGCATGTGAGTTTTCGCATTGATGCGTATTTAGATAGTCTGCCAGAAATCTAGGCAGAGCACTAAAGAAAAGGTTAGAACGTCGCCAAACTAGACACGGAAGTACTGCTATGTGTAATAGCTATGGAGATCCGGGTATACAAAGAAGTAGGGCCGAGAGTATGTGCAAACAATGAATAGTATTATCAGCGTTTTGTTGTTTGAATACGAAAAAGAGGGCGCACTGAGTCCTAGGCTTACCTTTTTTGACGCGCGTGGACGGTTAAAGGATCGTCGTTTCTGAAAAAATTGAAATAGTACCTTAAAAGGTGAGCAAGCAGCGAGGATGGGTCCAGGTATTCCTAGTCCAATATAAAACGCGCCAAATGTCGCAGTTTTTGCAACATTCTTGAATCAGAGATGCTTTGTTAGTATCAAATCAGGCGGGCACCTTGTACACCTTGTCAGTGCGTACGATTACTATTGTGTGCCAGAGTTGCATTTCAGTCAATGAAGAAGACTGATTTATGCATACTATCCTCCTTTATTATTCCTTTTAGTATTTTTATATTTTTCTTTTAGTACCTATTGTCAACCTTTTGTCATTTAGAACTGTTTTGCTACGACTTCAACAAGAAAGTCATTACGAACAAATTTCCTTTATTTCTATAAAATATTAAATAAATGATTGTTGCTTAAAGGTGTTTTCTTTAGACCTCCTACATTCAATAATAACTTGTAAAGTACGACTGAAACATGTGCAGTTATACGAAGTTTAGGGAGAATGTAAATGCGGTCCAAAACACAGTCACGCGCGTTGTGATGGGATTCTAAAAAGCGCGCATTTCAGAGGGTTAACTAAGTCCCAGCTTTCACTGTGAAGGAATCGACTGAAGCAGTAGCTACATAGTTCAATAAAAAGGCGCCTGGCCCAAATGAAATCCCCAATGAAGTAATCAAGATCATAGGGAAAGAATATCCGTATCTCCTCTTGAACATGTTTAATGCATGCTTAGAAGCTGGGATATTCAGTGCGAAGTGGATGATCCAGCGATGGGTGCTACTTGTTAAGGGAAAGGGGCACCTACAAACCCCGTTTCTTATCATCCACTGTGAATGCTTGACACAACAGGGAAAGTTTTGGGGAAACTCATACGAGCTCGATTGCGAATATCAATAAAAGCACCTGGAGGTCTGCCCGAAGATCCTTCTAAAAACCTTGAACAAACGATTTGCGGATCCTCAAAACCTGTTTAGAATTATTGACGACTACCTAAAAAATAGGCAGTTGATTTACAATACAACAGTAGGTCCCAATCGCAAGGTGGTCACCGTGGGTGTGGCACACAGATCGGCCCTTGGACCAGATTTATGGAATGTGGTGTATGACGACATTCTAAAACTGTTTTTGTAGATGAACGCCATGGTTGTGGGCTTCGATGATGTTCTCGCTGCAGTTATAATTGCAAGAGATAAAGAGGAAGCCAGGAGAAAAATCCTGATGTAGACTGGTGACTGACGGGCTTACCATGGCCTCGAAATGACTGAAAGTAAGACGCATATTGTAGTGCTTACAAGGCGGAGAAAGTTCGACGTAACATTTCGAGTCAAGTTTCACGGACAGGAAATTGCACCTGTACGGTGGCTAAAGTACCTGGGAGTACTTATGGATGCGAAGCTCAAGTTTTCGGTACAAATAAAAACAACAGTAGATAAAGCAGAAACTATGGTGGCTATATTCTTAAGGCTCATGCCAAACATAGCTGGACCTAGGAGCAGCAAACGTAGATTCCTGATAAGTTCCATCCACTCAATTATGTTATATGGTGCTCAGATCTGAACAGATGCTCTAAAGGTTGGGAAATATAGGAAAAAGCTAGCGACTGCCCAAAGAAGGTGAGCCTTACGAGTAGCATGCTCGTACAGAATGGTCTCTGAAATAGAGGAGCTCTCGGTAGCTGGGATTAATCATATTGATCTTCTGGCATGCGAGCAAAAAGAAATTTATGTGAGAAGGAAGGATATTCGTGGGGCCAGAAAAAGGGTTAGAGAGGACACCATGGCACCCAGTGGGCACCAGGTTGGAACCTACGAGGTGACAATGTGAAGCCAGGCTGGTGAGGCCAGCAGGATGTATATATAAGCTTCAAAAAGGTACATCCTGGTTCGTCCAGACCATGAAAAAGTTAGGCCAGGTTGGCAAGTAGAGTGTGATGCAACCCAGAAGTAATGTGAAAGCGGTTCCGGGATTGCAATTCAACACGCAAAAGGGGGGTTTTTAGTCGGTAAGAATCCGAAACTACCTGGCCTACGACTTGTTTTTTTTTAATCAAGACGAATCTTAGACTGGGTGTATTATGTAAGATTTCCCCTCCTGCCGAACAAAAATCTGCAATATTCACTAAAGTTTGTTTCATTTTTTTGCATGACACCGTAACGATACGGACATAGGGTCTCGTAAAGTTGTCGTGAAGATGTCATAACGATAAAAAGAGATATTTCGGGTTTCACTCGTGTAAAAAACTACGAATTGTTTGCCGACATTTCGTGAACATTGCAGTTCACATCTTCAGGGCTGACCTGAAACTGAGGTATCAGGTCATGATGTTCTTAGGTATACTTTCTACGATACCTGTGATTGGCCAGGGCGGCCCACCATGGGGACTGGTCGAACTTGATTGGCCAATCAAGTCTTTTTTTAAAAATCTGGGAGAACGGAAAGCCAAATTGGATTGGTATTATATCCATTGTCCCTATTGATGTTATTAGGGTGTTTTAAGATTTCTATTGCTTCTCTATGTTTTCTTGGAAATTTGTTGTGTGTTTTTGCAATGACTGTTGTTTCATCAAATAAAATGTTATTTCCTGTTTCGATATGATGTTCAGCTAGTGTTGATTGCGTGAAATGTTTTAGCCTGACTTTACTTTTATGTTCCTTCATACGTTAGCTCACCGCTCTCACGGTTTCAGCAATATAGACTTTGCCACAAGAATAAGGGATTTTATATACTCCTGGATTACTGAAGGGTGTCTTTTTATCTTTAGGGTTATTTAGTAGTTGTCCTATTTTCGCAGGTGGTTTAAATATGGTTTGGATGTTGTGTTTGCTGAGAATTCTTCCTATTTGTTCTGTGACACCTTGGATGTAGGGTAGGGTGGTGGTCATTTTTTCTCTCTCTTTCTTTCGTAGGTTGTGTTGACTTGCTTTTTTGAGTGTGTTTTGTTATTGCTTTATCAATTTGTTTGTTGGTGTAATCGTTCTGTATTAGGATTTGTTTAACGTTTTGTAATTCCTTTTGTAAGTTATCTTTGTCTGTTATGGAGACAGCTCTGTATACAAGGGAGTTGATGACCGATTGTTTTTGAGACGGGTGTGGTGGGAGGAGGCATGTAAGTATCTGTTTGTATGCGTGGGTTTTCTGTAAACTTCATGTCCTAATGTGTTATCAGATTTTTTGTAAATTAATACGTCCAAGAAAGGAAATTTTTCGTTTTGTTCTATTTCCATGGTGAACTGGATATTAGGATGTAATTGATTGATAAAATCGAAAAACTTATTTAGTTCATCTCGTCCATGTCGCCAGATGACAAATGTGTCATCAACGTAACGGAACCAGAATTTAGTTTCTAGATGTTCCATAAAGACATTGGCTATAATAGGTCAGATTGGGGATCCCATTGCTGCCCCTGAGGTTTGTTCGTAGAATTGGTTATTGAAAGAGAAGTAAGTATCATTAAGACATTGTTCTATCAAAGGTACAAGCTCAGAAGGGAAGTTTGTAAAAGATTTAATAATATTAATTATATCCGAGATTGGTACTTTTGTAAAAAGAGATACTATGTCGAAATTCACTATGATGTCTTGGGGTTGAATGTGAATCTGCTGTATCTTTTTAATAAAGTCAAATGAGTTTTGGACGTGAGTGATGGAGTTTCCTGTAAAAGGATTTAGTTTTGCAGCGAGGAAAAGTGCTAGGTTGTAAGTTGATGAGTTTATTGCGCTGACGATCGGTCTGAGTGGAATGTTTTCTTTGTGGATTTTCGGGAGCCCGTAAAGTTTTGGAGAGATGGGATTAGTAGGTAGTAAGTTAGATATTGTTTGGCTGTCAAGTTTAGAGTCTTTAAGAAGAGTCTTTGTTTTACTGAATGTTGTTTTTGTGGGGTTCTTTTTAAGTTTTTTGTATGTATCGTCAGTTAGAAGGTCCATGATTTTGTTGTTATAGTCTTCTTTATTCATTATGACTGTTGTGTTGCCTTTGTCTGCGGGTAATATTATAATATCTTTATTTTGATTGAGTTCTTTAATTGCGTTTTTTCCTGTTTTGTTAAGTTTGAGGATGGAACTTGAGCTTGGCGTAAAATGTTAGCCGTCTTGCGTCATATGTCATTTGCTTTTTCGGGTGAAAGGGTATATATTGTGGATTGTAAATTCCTGATTATTTCTTCTTTTGGTATTTTCGATGGAGCTACAGCAAAATTATGTCCTTTTCATAAGGCTGAAATCATTTCATTGTTGAGAGGGTGGTCAGAGATGTTTTTTTACTGTATTTGTTAGTTTAGTTTGCTTTACTGGAAGTAATTTGTCAAATTTTGTTTTTTGTTTTTGGGTGGGAAGCTCTTTAATCCGTTGGGATTGGTCAAACGATATGCGGTCCAATGTGGACCAAATGTCACATCTGAGGGTATTTGATAGGAAAAGGTGAAGATTTAATAGTTTTTTAGAGGTAGTGTGCAAAAGAAATTTGGTATGCTGTATTCTTTCTTTAACGAGAAGCAAACTTGTATTATGCAGAATCGATATGGATTTAGATGTTCCCAAATTATTTTTCAGTTGTAAGAATTTTGGGACTATTTTGTTGTCTCTGCACCGTTTCAAAAAAGCTAAGGATGTTAGTAGCTTACCTTGAGAAGTTCTGAGCTTACTAAAGGTGTTGGTTTTAGTAAGAATACTCTCCCCGTAAAGTTCCTTGATAATAGATTTTATGCTTTCACGATGATTCATTTTGATAAAAAGAGATATTTCGGGTTTCAGTCTGTGGGGACTAAATAAATTTTTCGATTTTATCAATCAATTACATCCTAATATCCAGTTCACCATGGAAATAGAACAAAACGGAAAATTGCCTTTCTTGGACGTATTAGTTTACAAAAAATCTGATAACACATTAGGACATGAAATTTACAGAAAACCCACGCATACAAACAGATACTTACATGCCTCCTCCCACCATCACCCATCTCAAAAACAATCGGTCATCAACTCCCTTGTATACAGAGCTGTCTCCATAACAGACAAAGATAACTTACAAAAGGAATTACAAAACGTTAAACAAATCCTAATACAGAACGATTACACCAAAAAACAAATTGATAAAGCAATAACAAAACACACTCAAAAAAGCAAGTCAACACAACCTACGAAAGAAAGAGAGAGAAAAAATGACCACCACCCTACCCTACATAGAGAAGCAATCGAAATCTTAAAACACCCTAATAACATCAATAGGGACAATGGATATAATACCAATCCGATTTGGCTTTCCGTTCTCCCGGATGTTTTAAAAAAGACTTGATTGGCCAATCAAGTTCGACCAGTCCCCATGGTGGGGCGCTCTGGCCAATCACAGGCATCGTAGAAAGTATACCTAAGAACATCATGACCTGATACCTCAGTTTCATGTCAGCCCTGTAGATGTGAACTGCAATGTTCACGAAACGCCGGCAAACAATTCATAGTTTTTTACACGAGTGAAACCCGAAATATTTCTTTTTATCAAAATGAATCATAGTGAAAGCATAAAATCTATTATGTCATAACGATGTCTTACAGACGTCGTCAGATTTGTTGCCCACTGGGTAGTGATCCCAGATAAGTGAAATACGCCTTCTGGGAAACTTTAAATGACACAATGGATATTTGCGATCATGGTGAAGGAATAATTCTGCTATGAGATATGAATAGATGGGTGGTCATCCAAAATCAGGATACAGAAATAGTACTAGGTAATTTTGGGGATCCAAGAACAAACTATAATGGAGATAAATTAGTTGTCTTCTGCTTGTGTTGTAGCGGATGAAAGACTAAGAGAGTTAGTCAAAGATACAAGGGTCATGAGGGGATCGGAATGCAATACTGATCATTTGCTTCTGATCTCCAAAATTAACTCAGGACGGGGATGCAGGAAAAAGAGAACCATGAAAACAAAACAAACGTGAATCAAAATTGAGAACGTACATTAACCGCATGCGCCAATAGATGACCAAAATTAGATAATTCAAAGCATAGATAGGGCAACTTGCGATGCGCTTATAAGAAACAAAGATATAGAGGGCGCATGGACTAAGTTTCGGGATATCATTGTTAGATGTGCGATCGAAGTGTTTGGTACCGCGGTTGTAGGAAGAATGACTGGTGACGCTTGGTGGGATGATGAAATTCAGGCTGCCCAAAAAGCAAAGAACGAAGCGTACATGAGAACTTTCAACGTCGCAGGTCCTAGCGGCGAGGAAAAAAATAGACGTATAGATGATTACAGATACAAAAAGAGAATACTCAAATGCATAATTAAGGCAGGTAAAGATAAAATTAGAACAGAAAAAGAGAAATAGTCATGGGGAAATGCTATATTATGCAGATGGGTTACTAGACGATTTGTCTAGTCTGAGTCACTGAGGTTAGGGATATAAATAAGAACTTGAAAAACGGCAAGCCTGCCGGTGTACACTGTATTAACGCTGAAATGCTTAAACACGGTGGCGAGTACATACCACATACACTGTGCGAACTGATAAATTTATGTATCGAGATGGGAGAAGTCCCAGATGTTTGGAAAAAAGCGACCATCGTACCAATATACAAAAGAAAGGGAGATAAAAGCGACTACAATAATTATATAGATGCATCAGCTTATTAATTACTGTAAGGAAAAAAACTCAAAAATACTTATTCGCAGGGTAATGAAAATAACAGAAGAAAAAATGTGGGAAGTCCAAAGTTGCTTTGTGCCAGAAAGATCATGTACGGATCAAATATTTAGCTTAAGGCAAATCGCAAAAAAAAGTTTGAGAGTGGAAAAAAAAGTTTGTTGTGCATTTGTTGACCTAGAAAAAGATTTTGACAAGGTAGATAGAAGTAAACTTTGGAAAGTCCTGAAAGAGTACGGAGTCAATAGATGACTCCTACAAGTTATAAAAAAAATATATAGGGGTAGCAAAGCGAGTGTAAGGATAAATGGGAATTTGAGTGACTGTTTGAATATTATTCAAGGTGTTAGACAAGGATGCGTTATGTCTTCATAGTTATTTATATTATTTATGGACACGTGTTTAAGAATGGCTCTTTTCGACGAAGAAGATTTAGATCTCGAAACAGTAGGGGTACGTGGGTTAGCGTTGGCAGATGATAAAGTTGTTACCAAGAAAAAGATAGGAATAAAATTAACTTAATTGACATGAGATTCTTGCGTGTAATATGCGGGAAAACTCTGATGAACAAAGTTAGTGACGAGACAATTCTCAAAGAATGTGGTGCAGAAGAAGAACTGAAACACGAGAGCATGCATGGACGTAAAAGAAGTAAGGGAAGTATGCCAGAACGGAAAAGTATGGCGGCAAACAGTTAATAAAAAGAGTGTCAGTGGAGTGAATGACGCCTAAAATAAAAGACCTTGGATACTAATGGACTCAAGTGAGGAAACTCACATGACGACTTTGTGAAGATCTTCAATTGGGGTGATTGCTAGATACATTGATCAGCAGCCTGGGTCGCAGCAGTGTTGCTGAACGAACGTGTTATTTAAATAAACAACACGAGAATTTTGGATCAATTAAAAAAATTTTATATCCCTTCCTCACATTAGTCCCTTCCCCATCGGGTGAGTCACGCCTACCCCGAAAGGGAAATTACTTAATGATGTAATAATAATAATAATATAATAATAATAATAATACCCTACCGAAGGTGTTCCGCGTTTATGTCGCGGTAGGGCTTGAGCTCTCCTCTCATGACTTTGACGGCAATGTTGGAGGTAGCGTTGCTACTGACAGGGTTTCCCATGCCAAATAGGCTGATAACGAAGAGGAGAGGGACTAAGTAGAACACCAAAACCCATCAATGAAAAATGGAGAATATATTAAAGATTTTGAAACGCTTGTCGCTTCCTGAGGATCGTCGGGGCGCCCCTGGAGCCACCGCTGGGGGCCACAACATGCGGGACGGTGGTGATGGTGAGCTGCGAGATGGTCAGGCAGATCTCACTAATCAAACAGCTGACCAGCAAGAATATCTGCGACAAACGGTAAGCAGTGTTGGCAAGGTGTTTTCAGAAGATCATTGAGCACCCAGATTTGATGCCAGGTTTTATGCTCCAAGGTACTACATATATGATACCAAAAGAACCAGACGCTCAAAAACCATCTGACTTTCGACCGATAGCCTGTCTTCCAACAATTTATAAATGTCTTACAGCTATCATTACAGATAAGGTATATTCTCATTGTGACAAGAATGACATTCTTACAGAAGAACAAAAAGGATGTTGTAAAAACTCACGAGGCTGTAAAGATCTAGGCACTATAGACGCTGTTGCCATGACTCAAGATCGTAAGCATCAAAGGAACTTACACATGGCATACATTGACTACAAGCAAGCGTTTCCTTCCGTTTCGCATGACTATTTGCTTGAAGTCTTAAAACTTTACAAAATCTGTCTATGCATTATTGACTTTCTAAGCCATGCGATGAGGCTTTGGGGTACAAGAATCAAGTATTTTGATCATGGACAACCAAGGATAACTGGATCAATACGCTTTACGACGGGTATATTTCAAGGAGACTCCTTCAGCGCACTATGGTTCTGTTTA
This sequence comes from Belonocnema kinseyi, assembly GCF_010883055.1. Taxonomy (NCBI): domain Eukaryota; kingdom Metazoa; phylum Arthropoda; class Insecta; order Hymenoptera; family Cynipidae; genus Belonocnema; species Belonocnema kinseyi. The sequence goes on along the minus strand of NC_046658.1, from coordinate 114,439,455 downwards.
GCATTGAATCCATTAAGCAAAACACTAAATAGCATGTCTCATGGGTTCAGAATTCATGATAATGAGGATGGTCATCAAGTGACCCATCTTCTTTACATGGATGACCTGAAGCTGTACGCTAGTTCAGACCAGAAACTGCAGCAAGTGATTGATGTCACAAAGCAGTTTTCCAATGATATCCACATGGAGTTCGGACTAGATAAATGCAGAACAGTGCATGTAATCAGAGGGGAATTAGGGACCGCAGAGTTAGAGAACGAGTTCAAAAATGACATCGAGGCAATGGCTGCAGGCGAATCATATAATTATCTGGGTATTCTTGCATCTAAGGGTGTTCAACATACGATAGTTAAGACAAGCCTAATGACTGCCTTTACTACGAGACTCAGATTAATTACGAAGAGTTTTCTCAACTCGGCAAACAAAATAAGTATCGGAGACGGAAGGACTCGTTATTGCAATACAGGACAAGGTTGTCAGCACCAGGAATTATCGCAAACACGTGTTACATCAAGACGTGGTTGACCGGTGCCGATTATGTGGAGATACCAACGAATCCATCGAGCACATTATGGATGGCTGTCGCGTAATGGCTCAGAGGGAATATACGCACAGACATAATGATGTAGCGAGCATTATACATCAACAACTTGCCCTAAACCTAGGACTCTTAAAAGAATGGGTGCCCTTCTATAGATACATTCCAATGCCCGTTTTAGAAAGCGAAGATTACATCTTATATTGGGATGTTAGTATCCAAACAGATCATTACATCCGGACCAATTGACCTGACATCGTGATGCGGGGGGAAAAAAAGGTGGAAGAGTCTATATCATCAACATTGCTTGTCCGCTTAACCGAAATTTGCAGTCAACCTATACAACCAAGATCCACAAGTATAGCGAGTTAAGGCATGAAGTAAAGACCATATGGAGAAATGTGAATCATGCATCCATTCATCCCATTGTGATTTCGGCTACAGGCAATGTGCACGCAAGATGCACTGAACATCTTGAACATATAGGAGTCAGTAGGGTATTTGCAGCATCTCAGAAAGCGGTTTTATTAAACACCTGTCGCATTGTAAGAAACTTTCTTGATCATCAGGAAGCGAGCTTGTAATTGTATACCTACAACATCATCGCAGGAGGTTTCAACCCTCGTATTAAATTATTTGAATTAAGTTATAACATTCTAATCTCATCAGTCACTTGACTTAGTCTGTGGCTATGATGTATCACCGGGTTTACCCGAGTAAAAGTGTAATAAAAACCCATAATAATAATAACGCAACATTCATGGGTCATGGGAAAAGATTTCGAGAGTCTAGTACAGATACAGACACTGGTTGTCAGTAAAACTTTAAAATGGGAAGTGGCTCTTATTTAGTTAGCACAAAAATGCAATCTGAGATGCATTCGGGTTGTTGCAATTTTTACAAAACGTGAAACACTCTGTTACTAACTCAACACAGTGTTATATTGAAGAATTGATTCTTATTTAGGTCGTTAGTTAGTTTTCAGAAATTGATATTTTCTCATGGGGATTTCACAATGTTAATTATATTTTGTCTCATTTTATTGTTATATTAAGGAACTAGCTCTTACTTGGTTAGGATGAAAATTCAATGGGTCATAAGTGGTTGAACATGGCAAGAATTGAACAGAAAAACAGTGGAAGAAAAGTTCAGAAATTGATATTATTTCCACATCGGGATCTTGCAACCTTTTGCACCGCTTGTTCCATTGTATTTTTATAGTGAAGAAATAGCAATAAGTTTTCCATGGGATATAGGACGGCCTCTCAATAAGAATAAAAAATTCTCCCATTTTGTGCTCGGTAACTGCTCCCTCCATGATACCCTTTCGCTCCCTGAGTAGTATAACCCGATACCGTAGGGGTCATTCACAAAATACGTGATACGTTTAGGGGATGGTGGGGGTATAGTGGTGGCACTCCCATGTATCATTTTGAAGACATTACGTTTTAGTGTTGCGGGCCAACGCTAGATGGAGCGGAGAGTCAGTAAAATTCACTGCGCATGTACAACCACTATATTTTCAATTATTTTGACATCTCGAAATTAAACATTAGTCGAAGTGTCAAATTGAATTTGTTATTATTGAATTTTTTATCACATAACACTATCTGAAAGTTGAATTGTGTATATTGTTATACGTACTGTGTTTACTATTACATGCGCATTCAAGAAAATGTGTTGATTGGTACGAATTGAATAAAAAAAGAACGTACTATTTGCTTGATTAGAGGCTAGGTTTTTGTTCTCATATTTCGAAGCAGTAACAATTAACTTACAGGTGATATAAATACCTCATTCTAGTTGTCTACTGATAATATCAATTTCAGCAAAGGTTCCCAATGGGCAAAAAATTTGGCGACGTCTTCAGGACATCTTTACGACAATTTATAACATTCTATGTCCGTATCGTTACGGTGTCTTTACGAGATCGTAAAGACATCGTCAGATCATACGACGTTTTTGCGATATCGTAAAGACACCTTTACGACATGGACATAGGATATGGTGAATTTGCCATAAAGATGTCGTAACGATGTCGTAAAGACGTCGCCAAATTTCGTGCCCACTGGGTTATCAAGTCTAAGCCTAAGAGACTGCTTATAGGAAGATTTAGGAAGACATTAAATTGTATTGTAATTTTAGTATAAAATATATAAACCAATTTCCTATTTTCAAT
>NC_046658.1:114426241-114436638 GCF_010883055.1 Belonocnema kinseyi | reverse complement strand
GATTATAAAAAATTGTATGCATACAACTGCCAATACATAATTTAAATGTCTTTCAATTCTCAGTGCATCGAGTCTCATCATTTTTAAAGCTGTAACCTAAAAAATCAAAACATTGTACATTGCAAACCTTTGTGATTAAATAATTCTAGGTACTTTACGTATGCGCAATTATTAGTAACCTTCAAATTTTATGCACTGCTTATTTTCAATAAGGAAATTCTTTAATTATCATATTTTTATTTTATTTAGAAAAATATATATTTTAAACATTCTAAATAAAGTAAAATCCACTTTATGTGGTTTATTTTAATTTGTATAAAACTTAACAAGTATTTCTCTTCATAATAATTTATTATATGCACAGTATTTGCAGTATTATTCTCATTGTGGAAAAAATAATTAAATATATAGTATGAAATTCATATTGTTACAATTATAAACTATTACCGCTTCACTGCAATAATTGATACCACTTCTTTCAATTACAAAAAATTGTACTTTTATTATTTAAATGAATATTTTACGCATAAAAAACCTTTTTATGCATACATTTTTCATCATTTGTAAAGTTAATTTACAATAAATTAAGCAAAATTTAATATTTACGAGAATTTTGAGGAAGCAGAGTTTGGAAACAATTTCTGTCAGGGATCTGTAGGTTCATTTACTTTTAGTGACGGGGGCCAACGCTAGATGGCGCTGACTTGGAACGGAAGTCCTCAAAATGATACGTGGGAGTGCCACCACTATGGGTCGGGGTCTGCCGAAGTATCATTCTCCATCTGAAGACAGATGGTGAAAGTATCACGGTGGGCCGGGGGGGGGGGGGGGGGGGGGGGGGGGGGGGGGGGGGGAAGTTCCAGAAAAATGTATCATGTATTTTGTAAATGGCCCCGTATCTTTTTTTGTGACTAATGGAGGGCTACTGAAGGGGGTACTTCAATTCGCGGTAATGCTTTTTCCCCAGTTTCTTATTGATAGGCCGCCCTGTATAACACTACGATGGAACATCTATGGAGGACGATTGTATGACCATATTTCAGAAATTGATATTTCCTCATCGGATTCTTGCAATGTTCACTCACGTCTCACAGTGGTCTGGAATAGGAATTTATTGTTCAAAATCGCCCACAGGTCGTATTTCTTACCCGAATTAAAAGTTTTTTTTAGAAATGCTCAGCAATTAATTTTTAAGAGAATTGTGGTTTGCTTTTTAAAAATTTTTTTCACAGAGCAACAATATATAAACAAATATAGTGACAAAATTGACCATTTTAGCTTTGTAAATTTTTATCTCACGAAAAAATACAGATAGAAACTCACTATCAGCCGGAATTATTGCACATGCATTCATAGAACATAATTAATTTTAATAATATTTAACTTAATAATTATAAACACTTTTTATAAACAAATTCTTATTAGTGTTTTTTTATCATACAAAAAATCGTTTATTTCACGCTAGTTGCTAATATTTTTCATAAGAGTCATAATTTGTAACAAAAAATTAGCATGAGTTAACAACTATTGTTTTTATACACATTTCTATAAACAAATTCTTTCTAAACGAGTTTTTCTCATAGCTAAATTAATTTTTCTGAACAAAAGTGATTCACAATTGTCTTTAAAGCCATTTATATACTTTAAGTTATATTAAACATAAACAATATAGATTGTTTATAACAATCTAGTTAAACCAGTCTCTTAATCGGCCGTTTCCTCGTAGAAAAAAATGTTTTTTTCTTCAATAATTATTAGAGTGACCTTTATTGCGGTGACTAACCAACGAAATTAAATAAAGAATAATTTATATGATTGTTATAAATAATTTTTCTAACAAAACTATGATTGATTTTTTTTACATGCAATAAGGACGGTTTTCCACTAAAATTATCCGACAATAAACTAACAGTGATTCCAAAATTGGATATGGGACATTAAATAATAATTTGAGTAATTGTTAATAACAATTTGTGTAGCAAACTGTCCATAGCAATAACGCTGTACTTGCGTTTTTGGAAGTCAGCTATCTTTCATTTGTATTATGCAACTTCCTGAAAAATAAATTAGGAACAAGTGAAAATAAGGTGCAATAATGCTGTACTTGCGTATTCAGAAGTCACTTATCTTTCACTCATTGTTTTAAAATTGTCATTAAGAATTAAGCAAATTACTATTTAATGTCCCATATCCAATTTTGGAATCATTGTTAGTTTATTGTCGGATAATTTCAGTGGAAAACCGTCCTTTTTGCATGTAAAAAAAAAACAAATCATAGTTTTGTTGAAAAAAATTGTTTACAAACAATCATATAAATTATTCTTTATTTAATTTCGTTGGTTAGTACCGCAATAAATGTCACTCTAATATTTATTGAAGAAAAAAACATTATTTTCTACGAGGAAATGGCCGATTAAGAGACTCGTTTAACTAAATTGTTATAAACAATCGATATTGTTTATGTTTAATAAAACTTAAAGTATATAAATGGAATTTGTTTATAATAATTAAGTTAAATATTATTACAATTAATTATATTCTATGAATGCATGTGCAATAATTCCGGCTGATATTGAGTTTCTATCTGTATTTTTTCTTGAGATAAAAATTCACAACGCTAAAATGGTCAATTTCGTCACTATATTTGTTTATATATTGTTGCTCTGTGAAAAAAATTAAAAAAAAGCAAACCACAATTCTCTTAAAAATTAATTGCTAAGCATTTCTAAAAAAAAACTTTTAAATCGGTTAAGAAATACGACCTGTTTGCGATTGTGAACAGTAAATTCCTATTCCAGACCACTGTGCGTCTGTTTCATTTTAGTGCTATGTTGAATAATAAATTCTTATTTCTTTATTATATAAATAGAATGGGATAAGCGTGGATATAAATTGCAAGGATATAACACTACAATGGGACAACCGTGGAAGAAGATCGCAAGAACCTAGTTTAAAAATTGATATTTCCTCCTCGTTATCTTACAATATTCAGCAACTTTTTTCTCATTTTAGGGTTGTACTGAAGAATAAGCTTCTTTTCGGTTAGTATAACAATACAATTTAATTTGAATGCAAACTAAAAGAAGTTTGCGGTGGAACATTCAAGGATGAAGGTTGCCAAAGTTTAGTACCGATACCTACATTATTTGGTGTTTGTGAGAGGTGAAAAAATTAATAACTTGCAATTCTTTGGTTATATTCCCAAATCATTCAGTATGTATAATAAATATAATTTGTGTACCATTGAAAAACATAATTGCTCTATTGAGTACGATACGTACATCTTGGTTGGAGCCTGCGAGGTAACAATGTGAGACCAGGTTAGTTATATTGGATAAAAATCTTGTGACAATCCTGCCTTAAAAAGCATTACTTTTCAAGATTATTGAAATATTTCGCAAGGTTCACTGCAAGGTAATTTGTACCACAATAACAATCCTTTGCAAAAAAAAAGCGTGAAAAATTCAGTAAATTATGTCTATCTTTCGAAATTTCGTAGAGTTAAATAACAAGAAATTTTGATTGAAAAAATTTCCACAAAAATCGAGTAAATTATTTTCTTCAAAAATTTCGTCAATTTGAATAAAGTAATTTTTCCGCCACGAATCCTCTTAAAGAAGTGAAAAAATACCATTTTTAATGACTATGAGAAGATCATGGAGGAAGATTGACCCAATTTTGTACCGCGTTTACCCCACACTCATCTCACTTACTTCACAATTATCCATTTTCGACGTGGGTAGCTAAAATAGGGTTCATAAAATTGGATTATTTCAACAAAATAAAAACTCAAAGGGACCTATAGGAGTGTCTTAATGACAGTCTGTCGCGTGATTCATTATAACATTTTATGATATTCAGCGGCTTTGTTAATTTGTTGGGAAAGGGTTAAAAATATATCCAATAGCGCCAATCTTATTTGAAACAGGTCGGGCGGATCTACTTCAGGCAGACACCCCCCCCCCCTCTGTTTTAGAAAAAATAATATGATGAGCAAACAAAAAAAAGAGCAAGAGTGATTATGACAATCATCATAATGGATCGAAAATATCTTAAATATTACTCAATTAAATCATTGTATTTTTACAAATTGTTGGAAAACTTTTAATGTTTTGAAAACATTAGGAAACATTGTATATGCATTCTTTAGTTTTTATTATTATAATATTGTAAATTATGGAGATCGAAATAAAAGAAATGTTTAAATGAATCGAAAGTGATCTTAAAATCTGAAAATAATTAAAACTAATATTATAGGTTGAAAATTTATGTGTGGATTCGAGCACATGGCACATTGCACATTGGATTTATAGAAAACTGTTCAGGCAAAATTTATTTATCAATCTTTTTCTACGATGTATTTGTTGTAATCGACCAAATTAATCAGGATACGTTTTTTTATCTCTTACAATTGCCAATTTAAAAAAATGATTAGTTATTTAACTCTGATCTACTTTCTCTCCAAATGGAATTTTTGGTACCCGTTTATTTATGCTAGCAAACAGCAAAGAGATATATTATAAGCATTCTTTTCTATACTTTAAAAAATTCAAATGTACTTGCGAAATGGTGCTTTCACATGTAATATTCGGGAACTTGTTGATAAGTATAAATTTAAACGTGCGAATTATGGATTTTTGCACGTTCTGTTTTATTTCACTTTCTTTACTTACATATTTTCCCTTATTTTTCGTGCATTTTTAGTTAATTTATTTACAACAATATATTTCCCAATTTTCTGGGACCCTCCCCCTCAAAACAGGTCGGGCGGCCGCCCGACCTGCCTCCCCGGGCTTGGCGTCCCTGAATATATCAAAGGACGTCTATGCACGGAGGAAAAGGTCTAGTTGGGCAACTAGATGAATCTAGTTACGCGCGTCTAGTACATTCAAGACAGAAGTTTCGTTGCTCCTACTTAATGTCTTGTAAGCAGTCTAGTAGATTTTGCCGATCCATCGTCTTATTTCAAATGGTTCCCATAACGAGATATCTATTAGCAATGTCCCCCCACCACTCCTGTACTCCCTTCGTTCCTCCCTTCTATACCCTTTACCAACAATATTCTTCCCTCTAGCGGCTAGCTTTCCTGCCTAATATTCGGCGTCGTCAGCTCCAGTTTCTTCCAGCCGCTTATATTTCCGTGTACCACACGTTATTCTGACCATTTTCAGAGTTGCGAGAAGCGACAAGTTTTCATTTTTGTTTTTATTTTCGCGTATTAGAATAAGTAACTTTCGTGAAGACATAGTGGATAATCTCCTAAGCTTGTGGAACCTTTTCTCCTATAAGGCTATATTGCAAGGAACGTAAACTTTGTTTTTCTTCAGTGACATCGCCATGTTGTTTTGAAGATGATGCTTCAGGCCGTGCGATTTTTTCGTGAATTATGAAATCACACTTTTGACCAGTGTTTAATAAACGATCATTACTTTTATTGTATGGCATAAATTTTCAAACTTATCCCAAAGATCCTGAAAAAATACTTATTTTTCTAAAAAAAAAAATTATTCGAATCCTATATATCTGGTAAATATTACCAAAAAACTAGTTAAATTATCTAGAAACTGTCATGTAAGCCAACTCAACGTTTGGTTGATTTTACTAGACAGCTAGTTAGATCTACTAGCCATGGAAATGTTAGCCGTTCTAGATGCCTCGTAACCTATACCTCATGTCTCGTAATTCAACTATACCAATTTTAACTCGACTGTCTAGCGAGCGTAGCAAGACAGCGTGTTGGTTCATATTTTACTAGACTGTCTAGTACGGCTAAACAGAATCCTTGTTAACCCAACTAGACATTTTTCTCCGTGTGTGTCTGGTCTATTTGAGTTTTCGTTTTGTGTATATGATGCAATTTTAGTCATTCTATTTGAGGTAGGGCTCTACAGCTCTGTTCTTAGATACAACCCAAATTAAAAACAAATAATATCTTAATTTTTCTAATTATAAAGGCATCGAATGCGAAATTACTTTTAATATTGGGTTTCAATAGTAGATTAACAAACAGCGGTCGTTTCCCCCATATTAAGTCAATGGGAGACAATAATGGCCGATTTAGCTCAAAATTAAAGATTTTTTTCGAACAAAACTGGAGAAAATATTTTTTTTTGGATATGAGAAAATGTCTGATTCAACAAAATGTTGTGTGATTACGTACGAATATTTTTTGGGTCTGTCAACCAAATATTTCATGCGCTAAAAGATTTATTTGAACAAAAAGCAAATTTAATTGGGTCAACCAAATATTTTGTTAACAATATAATAAGCATATTCTATGGTTGAAGCAACAAAAATATGGTGGATTCAACCAAATCGTTTTTAATGAGTGATATAAATATAACATATAAAGTGTGCCGTTCCTTTCACATCTTCTCTGAATTTTGTGCATAAATCTAATACTTCCTAATTATAATTTCAATTATTAATGTAAATACAAAATGTGTGTTATAATAATTAAGATATTAAATACACACTAACTTTAGTCCTTTGATATTTAAAATAATACATGAAAATATATGCGTTTTTGGCAACATACATCAAATTCTGGGCATCTTAATGGACAAACTCATAAAAACAAATACATAGGATAGGTACCTTATAAAAAATATTGCAATCACTCATAAAGTTCGACATGCAAGATGTTAATTATATTCGTAATATAAAGACTAAGTGCAAAGTATTACATTTTTTATATAGTATACGCCGTGACAAGTTTTTTTGTACGATTTGGAAAATCACTTACCTGTCACAAGCAGCAGCCCAACAGGTTAAAATGTTCGACGATCTGAAAATTTTAAAAAGAAAAAGACCAGACCAATGTCTGATGCTTTGCGCCAGGCACCTGTAGAGGCGCCACTGGGAAAGTTGTAAAAGATAAACGTTAATATTTGATGCATAAATTTCCTTCGTTTCAGATTTAAACAACAAATAATATGAGAATTTTAAAGAAAAGGGTTTATCTAACACTATCTCTAAAGAAGAGGGATTTAGTGTATGCGACCACTGAACAGGGTCACATGATTGAGAAGATAATTAAGCAATTTAACACATAAACATGATCTTAGCTAACAAAACCTGTACAGGTACCTCGGAGGACCTTACACATGTTCCTGCACACAAAACTGCACACGAAACTGTACAGGTAATCTTCACGGTACCTGTACAGGAATTTGGTGAAAGAAACTGTACATGATCCTGCAAAGGAAACTGTATGCAAGTTAACATTTCAATGATCCTGTAAAGGTTCCAAACAAAGCCAAATAAGGTCTGGGTTTATGTATTCGCCGTGAGCCGCCGATTGGAGGGGATAGACGAAACGATGCCAGCACGTGGGGTGGCGAGTAATGAGTTTAGCGGGCGTTTGTTTTGATTACATTTTATATGCATTTCAGTAGGCAGTATGTGGAATTATCATGTTGTGTTGTGAATTGTAAGAATAATGGTAAAACGAAAGATTGCAAATTTTATAAATTTCATAAAGCATCACATAAAATACTACAAAGAAATAAGTGGATAGCTGCTGTAAAGAGGAAAAACATAACTTCGATTTCAAGCTTCTTTGTAACTCTGAACATTTATTTAAAAACAAAAATTAAAAAGGTACCAGTTTGTCAAAAATTGGTTTTCTAAATTGCCAAGTTTTTTAGTAAATCGGCTACTAAATTTTAAATTGTAAATTTTACATCAAAATTTTATTATTTTAATTAAAAATGAAAGATTTTCAAAGTCAAAACAATTAAAATAGCGAAGTTGAAAGTTCTTATCTCATTGGCATTTTGATGAATCAAGGCTTTCTATTTAAAAATATCCAGTTTTAAACATTTGAGTTATATTTGCTCGTTTTATATGCACAGTCAAATATTTCTACTAATTAATGAAATAATTATTCTTTTTTCTAATAAATAAATTTTCTATTTTAATGGTTTGAAAATGGAATATTTGAGACTGAAACTGTATTTGAATAAAATTCGAGATTGAATCATTTATACGCTTACATTTTTTGAACGGTTTCAGAGTCGTCTTGGAAAACTAGTAATTAGTGAGAACTGCATTTTCAAAAACTATGCTTAAAAATGGAAAATTTTTTCCTGGAGGATTTATAATTTAAGAAGGTGACAATTGTACTTTAAGCAAGCTCCAATATAACTTATTTTTATTATTGTGTATTTCTTTGAAATGTGACAGGTAGAGTTTTTAAGTTCGTAATCGTATACCTACAAGTTTTTTATTAGAAGTTTTAATCGCTGGTGTTCCCAACTTTTCCCACACTATTACTAAAACTAAAAGATTAATGTTTAAACAAATTCTTACATATTTTTGTATTATTGCCCATGTAGTCTCATGTAAATACACACGCCCGATATTAACTTTCAAATCCGCTAGGTGGCGACACGAGCGCGGCTCACAGCGAATAAGAACATGCTCAGGTTTCTATGCATGAACCTGCGTAGGAACTAGTCCGCGAGGGTTCGCTAGTGGCTTGGCTCTCTCACTGGCGAGTTGGATCTTAAAGGAAATAAAAAGAAGGTAACTCTATAGCTTTCAGGGACATGAGGTTCGGCGATGGCTTTTTCAAAGGAATCTACCCAGTGGGCACAAAATTTAGCGACGTCTTTACAGCATCGTTACGACATCTTTACGACATCCTATGTCCATGTCGTTTCAGTGTTTTTGCGAGATCGTAAAGACATCGTCGGATCATGCGACTAATTAACGATATCGCAAAGACACCTTTAAGGCATGGGCATAGGATGTCGTAAAGTTGTCGTAAAAATGTCGCAACGAACAGAACCTGTGCAAGAATCCATACATGGTTATGCAGATGTTCCTTTGTCGATTCAGGTTCCTTTGCAAGATCATGTACAGTTTCCTTGGGCAAATTCCTGCACAAAACTGTCAAGATTACCTGTTTCTGTACAGGATCCTCCTAGGTTCCTATACAGGAATTTTCAGCTGGGTCAACTATTATTTCAAAATTAAGAGAAGTAATAAATGAAGAAGTGGCAAATACTTAAAATTAAAAACAAAGAAAAGATTTACGTGACATTATACATTTTCGTAAAAGACTTATTTTATGAAACAAAACAAGATTATTCAATTATGCTACAAAATAAGAAAATAACAAACATTGAAGAGATGTAGGCACACAAAATATATGCATTACACGAGCTTATGCTCTGTGCTAAAAAAATTTAGTTTAATCCTTAATTCTCTTTCCTCAATGAAACGTGAATAGACATTTCCTTATGATGTCAATTTTTTAATTATAATTTTTCAAATATGCTGCAAAGCACTTCATCCCCCTCCAGGAATTGTTTCTGGATCCACTCCTGGCGTCATGGCTGCTGAACTTTGTAGTACTCGGGTGGTGAGATGCAGCTCGCGGAGTAACTGAAGTGCTAGAAAGACATCGACGCACTGCCTGAGGACACAGCTACTGGACTTCATAGTGCTCGATTGACAGAGGATGTAGCTCACCGAGCAAGTGGTTTCAGTACTGGAAAATTGTTTTCAATATTGAGACATTTTTAAAAAGTGGAGTTAACAATTATAACGGTAAGGTTAAACCCGTAACTTTTCGGATGAACAGACTAAACCCTTAGGAGATGAGTGGAATTTGTGTCATGCAGAGATTGAGTAGATTGGCGTCGGAATTTGTGTTCGTTGCAGATTAGGTGTCTCTCTCTCTCCTCTCTCATGTAATACAATTTAGAACATACTTATATTAAAAAATAATTGTTTTAAAATATAAACCCTATCAAATGGTGAAAGAATTTATAAGAAAATAAAAAAAAGATTGATAAGTAATCATTAGGATAAATTCTCAAAATGAACTAAATTGAAGGAACAATTAAGTAAACATAATAGAACTTAACCTAATTGTACAGAATTATAAACTGAGGAAGATACGAGTACACAAGAAAATAGAGTGAGAACAGCGGGTGGCCAAGTTAGAGATTGGATCAAAGTAAGCCCAGTGGGCACAACATTTGGCGACGTCTTTACGAAATCGTTACGACCTATTTAGGACAACTTTATGACATCCTACGTCCATGTCGTTATAATGCCTTTATGCGTAAAACTGTCGTAAAGATGTTATAACAAATGTCGTAAAGACGTCGCCAAATTTAGTGCCCGCTGGGCACTGGGAGAGCTCGGTTTTCTTTGGTTAAAAATGTTTGCGATTTCACAATACATCACAATACGAAATGTAATGTGAAATTACATTTCGTATTGTAAAGTGAAATTACAATACACGTATTGTGAATTGAAAGCTTCGAGTGCCCGCCGTTGCGAAGCAGCGCTATATTATATGTATCAGCTGAAAGTATGCCTTTTATATTGTGCAATATCGGGGTACAATAATTTACTCAAAAGTGAGGCAAAAGGTAAGT
>NC_046658.1:114395240-114426141 GCF_010883055.1 Belonocnema kinseyi | reverse complement strand
TTAAGGTTTCCGCGCAATATAGACTTCCTTCAGAAACAGAATACAAGTTTAAATTTAGGAAATATCTTTTCATCTAAGAGCAAAAACTGAAGTTGGTATTTTCGTAGTAACTTTTAGAATACTTTGATTTTTATTTTTCCAGTGGGCACAAAATTTGGCGACGTCTTTACGGCATCGTTACGATATCTATACGACAGTTTTAAGACATCCTCTGTCTGTGTCGTTACGGTGTCTTTACGATATGGTAAAGATATCGTCAAATCATATGACGTTTTTACGATTTCGTAAAGACACCTTTACGACATGGACTTAGGATATCGTGAAGTTGTCGTAAATATGTCGTAACGATGTCGTAAAGACGTCACCAAATGTGGTGCCCACTGCGTTTTTACTGCGAAATAATAAAAATCTACAAAAACACATGATGTAATCTTTTCGAGAGCTATGTGTATTCGTGTAGGTTATGTTAGTGATTTTGACAGCATTTTACATAAGAATTATCGATTGTTTTCAAACTTTAAGTTTCTGCTGCAGATTATATTATTTCGTGGTATACACATAAATTCAAGACATTCTAAAAGTTACCGAAAAAAATACCAACTTCTGTTTTTTCTTTCAGATGAAAACATATTTCCCTAAATTGCAATTGTTCATTCTGTTTCTTCAGGAAGTCTATATTGTGTGAAAACCTTGTGAATAATAAGTTTATTAACATTTTTAGATTTCTATAAAATATATTTTGTGATTAAAAATTGTTTTAATCAAATATACATATGAATTCAATTCTAAAGAAAATTTAAATTGAATATGAAAGATTAAAAGCTTTCATATTTATAATATTAAATATTTATCCCACAATATGTATTTACCAATTTATTTTATAGAAAAGTTGAGAACACATTTTTTCCCAATATTGTACACGTTTCCAACTTTACCAAAATATTGTATCTACCCTGTTGAAAATTTGTTTTGTGAATTCATAATAAATGTAATGTAACATACATGTATTGTAATTTTACAACACATTTATTGTGATGCAGCTTTTTTTGGATTTTGTGAAATTAAAAAAAACTTGTTGTAATTTCATAAAACTGTATTATGACGGTACAATTTCAGGTATTGTAAAATTACATTATGTTTTGGTAATAAACTTCCATTACATTTTTTGTGAAATCACAACAGATATTTTTAACAATAAACTGTTATAATATTTTTATTGTAGCTGATTTAGAAATTTATTTTGTGATCAATTAAAAACTATATAACGTTAAAGCGTGTCTCTGAATTCAAAGTAAGCTAAAATTTATTGAACGTCATTCAAATATGATTGGGAATCAGCAAATCTAAAAACCAAAAACTACATCACAAAAAGACGTGGTCGAAAGACGTGGCTAATTTTAGGGGTGGTGGCAAAAGAGGAAGGGTGGAATCTCCGGATTAGTCTAATTACAAGAATGGGGGCAATTAGAGGGCGTGCGTAATTGGTCGAGTGGAGTGACATTTGACTCAGGTAATCTACAATCATATGCATGTACGTATGAAATTAAAATACACAAGAACGCCTATATAAGAACAGTTTCGAGGGTTATCTGGCACTGGCCTTGAGACTAAGTCATTCTGTGGAAACGTAAACCGTCGATTGTAAACCGGTGGCGACCCATGTTGACATACCGCCACATGAGTGTGAAACTGCTTGGGCCAGCAGTTCTTGGAAGGATTATATCAACCGATCCTATATAGGCGTTCATGTGTAATAAAGTACGCAGAAAAAAGTCTGGATTGAATCTCAGAAATAGGCTTGGTTTAAGGTGTGATGTAAAGAAGATCGGTTCTACCAAAAACTACTCACCATAGGACTTAAAATAAGTATAACCAACAAGTAATTTAATTTGTCCAAAATATATCACACTCAGAGAATTGTTGGTTGATTCAGCAAAAATTTGGTTGAATCAAACAAATAAATGCATTGCTATATGGCCCATCAAATGTTTGGTTGATTCAACGACATTTGTTTGTTAATAAAGTTTGGTTGATTATAATAAATATTTTGGTTGATCCAAATAAATATTAGAATTGATCCAATCAAATATTTTGGTTGTTCAATAGAAAGAGCCTCTTTCAGTAATTAAAACTTTTGATAAGCATCACTTGCAGAATCAGAAAACGGAACTTTCACCAAGGAAAGAAGGGTTTTTTCTATACACTTGTTTGGGATTCTTTCATTATGAATTTCGAGGTTAGATTGTCTGCACCTGTGAATTAAACTGCTACCTGCGAACATTTGACAATGAGAGTGCACAGGTGCTCGTGGCGCTAATTTTTTTTATAAATTCACGACACGACGCACGATCGTTCCGACACTTTTCGTCGCACAAACTGTCTATCACTATATGTTTAGTGTAGTTAATGGAACTGTTTGATTAAATCAACCAAATTATCTCATTACTTTAACCAAATTATTTTATAATAAATTATATATTCAGCTCCTGACAGACCAAATGAACGAAAAGGATACGCTACAGCGTACCCATATAGTATTCTGTATCATACATTACTATCATAAATTACGCTTCCGTATCATACATTAAAAAATAAAAAAATTAAAAAAACAGTAACCTTTAAATTACTGCAATTCGGAGTCTACGTTAAATTTTCTGTGCAAGGTCACGAAATATTTCCAAATACAGTGAAACCCTTCAATATCCCTCCCTTCTATAGCCCTTCCGAGAATCGACGCCGCGCCGCGGGTCGGTATAACAGGAGTTGCGCTCAGGCGTGAAGAAATAAAAGTGGAGCGGACTATAATGAGTTAGTTCCCACCCACCGCCAGCCCCAAAATCAACGCTATAGAAGACTTTCACTTTAATTCTTTTTGTAGCGTTAAAAAATACAAAAATACAATATTTGTCATCAACATTGGCTGAATGTAACTTCAAGCGCATCTCCTTTCAGTAGCAGCTTACTACTTAAGCGACTATGGATAAGCTTGAAGTCGTTTTCAGCAGAAGCTATGCCATTTTTTAAAATCTGTAACGCTGGAAGAAAAACAATGCAATTAATCCTTGACATTCTAATGGCAAATTTAACGTAGAAGCCGAATTAAAACAAGTTAAATGCCCAACTTGCTGATTAAATTTTTTTTTTAATGATATGGAAGGAATACTATGTGGACACTATAAGGATACTCAGTGGGCACAAAATTTGGCGACGCCTTTACGACATCTTTACGACAACTTCATGATATCCTATGTCCATGTCGTAAAGGTGTCTTTACGATATCGTAAAGACGTCGTATGATCTGTCGATATCCTTACGATTTCGTAAAGATACCGTAACGACACGGACATAGGATGTCGTTAAATTGTCGTCAAGATGTCGTAACGATGTCGTAAAGACGTTGCCAAATTTGGTGCCCACTGGGTACGCTGTTGCGTATCTTTTCCGTTCACTCGATCCGCCAGAGGCTCAAAACATTTATTTGGTTGAAAAAACTGTACATGCTCAAATAAATAATTAATTTTAATTGAAAATATTACTTCGTTTTGTTTTTTAAAATATTACCAAAGCTTTATTTGAGCTGGACACATTTTTTAGTTTCAATAAACAAAGTAAGTTGATCAAACTGTCTTTTTTTAATCATCTTAATCTTTCCTCTGAGTGCAGACATTCAGTTTTGAATTAGTTTTTATGCTTATTGTCCAGAATCTTTAAGTTGAACATAAAAGATTTACAACCTTTTTTTAACGTTAATATTAATTAAATTGTCTATATAAAGAAATTTTATGCAAAAGTTATGTGAAAGCATACAATATATATGTATTGGGAAACATAAATGATAATTTTGAGACTAAATGAACCTCAACGACATGGACATAGGATGTCGTAAAGTTGTGGTAAAGATGTCGTAACGATGTCGTAAAGACGTTGCCAAACTTTGTCTCCACTGGGAATCTTAGCCGGAAAACCGTCAGACTTTCAGGGATGTCGAAATGTTTCGAATAAACCTTATTCCCACATAAGTCTAAATTTCGATCTCCGTAAAAAAAAGACAAAATTTAAGCCAGTTTATTGGCTTGCAATGAGAACTGGCTTACTGAATCAAATCAATAAGGGATTTCACTGAATAGTCAGTTAAATTCACTTTGTCTCGTATTATAGAAAATAATATTCCTCTTTATTATTTTTTAAATAGATTTAATCTTGGTCGTAGTGTCGAAATTAAAGTTGACTTTCGTCATTTTTCATAGAAAAGCATTTTTAATCAGTTGTCGAATAATTTCTGTATCCAATCAAATTATTCATTGCATATAATACATGTATGAGAAGATTTACTCATTATTTACTGGGTAACATGTTACTATATTTCCGAATTTATTATTTCCTCTATTTCATGAAACTTGAATCCTCTATTCTTCTTAAGATTATCTGAAAAAATATGGTAAAACAATTATTTTTGAATAACAATCATTTGTATTAATATTAGAGAAATCAAACGAGCTATTTGTATTTTGAAAAAATCAAAAGAAATTTCATTTTGATTCATTATAGAATATAATTTCATTAATAGATTTGCTGAGAGATACTATAATAATTATTGTTAGTATACAAAGTAAAAGCGCAACAAATTGCAAGAAACGTTTTCGAGAACATAAAATGAGATTTAAGTAACTGAATCACTAAGAAAGTTCTGAAGTTCGACATTTTCTACATTTTCAAATTTAGTAACTTTTGATTTTTTCATTGCAGTCGTTATTTTTCAAACGAACATTACACTCATTACATATTATTCCTAACAATCATGCGCATAGTTTTCGATGACAGAATTTTATATCGAAATGCGAACAATAATTTAATAAAAATAAGTATGCGTGCATTTTCGAAAAAGGTATACAAAGTTAAAATGTGTCATCTGCAACTACAACAGGGTGCTTACTCACCTGGAAAACCTACAATTTTCAGTCAATTTTTATATACCTGGAAAATCCTGGAAGTTGTAGGGAATTGTTTTAAATTCAGAGTTTTTTTCAGAACCTGTTTTATTTTAAATTGTAAAAGTAATCGATTCCACCATCGATGATGAGTCCGTGTGCTGAAACTTGACTCTTCGGGAATGAGGGTTATCCCCTTAGGGTTACATACTTTTTTCACAATAGCGACGGAAAAATGTGGAAATATTAGGGTTTTAACCTCAATGCCAGGACTTGGCTCCGGCGGAACAATAGAATCCTCAACAACCCAGTGGGCATAAAATTTGGTAACGTCTTGACATCGTTACGACATCTTTACGACAATTTTACGACATCCTATGTCCATGTCGTTACGGTGTCTTCACAATAACGTAAAGACATCGTTAGATCATACGACGCTTTTACGATATAGTAAAGACATCTTAACGACATGGACATAGGATATCGTAAAGGTGTCGTAAAGTTAGCGTGACGATGTCGTAACGATGTCGTAACGATGTCGTAACGATGTCGTAAAGACGTCGCCACATTTTGTGCCCACTGGGACGCGGGTCAAAGAGCTGTCAAAGAGCTTGATGTGATCCACGAAGTACCTTTACGCCCATATTTTTGTGGTTGTATCAATCGATCGTGGAACCGATCATTTTTGCTCTTTCGCGCCAGGTCCTGAAATCAAATTCCCCTTTGCGGTATCTAACTCAAACAATATGTTAACCTATTAGTGGGCAACTATAGTTGATCCCCAACACGCATAGTTACCGCGCACGGTTCGCTCTCGCGGCAATTCAATGCTCGTTGGAAATCTCATAGTTTCTCCACTCGGTTAAGAACGTAATATTTTTTATTTACAAAAATAGCTTGATAGTAATGAATTAAAATATTTGCTTAAAAATTCGTCTTTTTCGTTGAATTCAACTATTTAAAAAAAAATTATCATATTTTTTGGTTGATATGTGAATAATTATATTTTTATTATTATTTTTTTTCTTGGTTGAAAATCACCTGTTTTAAATGAAACTTTAACTGGTTTATCTTTTTTGAACTTTTGCCATTATTAGTTAAAAATTCATCTATTTTTATAAAAATTTGTCTGCTTTAGTCGAAAATTAATCTTGTTCGATGGAAATGTATCCTTTTTTTTAAATAAATTTAAATGTTAGGTCTCAATTAATCTGCTTTGCTTAATGACGATTCAAAAATTTACATAATAATGTTAAAAGTTCATTAGTTCCGTTAAAAATTCACCTTCTTGGTTGCAAATTTAACTATTTAAGTCAAATATTAATAATTTTATTTGAAAATTGATCTTTCTGGTTTAAAAATCAACTATTTCAGTAGAAGATTCATGAATTTAGTTGAAAATTCGTCACTTTGGGTGAAACTTTAATTATTTTATTAAAAATTCGTTTTTTGTTTATTCCTGTATGAGATTCATAATTTTATTGGAAAATTCATCTCTTTTTTGTGTGAGATAATATGGTTTGGTTGACGACGATTAAAAGATTAAAATAATTTATATAATATTGTTAAAAGTTCATAAGTTCAGATGAAGATTCAACTTTTTGGTCGTAAATTTGACTAGTCCAGTCAAAGATTAATTATTTTATTTAAAAATTCATCCTTTTGGTTTAAAATTTAACTATTTCAGTAGAAGATTTATGAACTTATTTAAAAATGCGTCACTTTCATAGCAAGTTAAATTATTTTGTTAAAAATTCGTTTTGTTTTTGTTAAAAATTAATTAGGTAACTGAAAATTCAACTATTCCTGTATGAGATTCATAATTGTAATGGGAAATTTATCTAGTTGGTTAAAAATTTAAATCTTTTGTAGAAAAATCTTTTTTTTCTTGGTCGAAAATTAATTTTTTTAACTGAAAATTTAACTGTTCTAAATTTTTTAGAACTTTTGTCATTTTCAATTAAAAATTCAACTTTATTTTGAAAATTCATGTATTTTTATGAAAATTTGTCTGTTTTGTTCCAAAAATTAATCTTTTGCGAATAAAAATTGATCCCCTTTGGTTAAGAACGTAAATTTTTTGACCTCAATTGATTTGGTTTGTTTCACGATGATTAAAAAATTAAAATACTTGATATAATAATTTTAAAATTTCATCAGTTTAGTTGAAAATTAATCTTTTTAGTTTTAAATTTAACTATTCCAATAAAAGACTAATCATTTTATTTGAAAATTCATCCTTTTTGTTTGAAATTCAACTATTTCAGTAGAAGATTCATAAATTTAGGTAAAATTTCATCTCTTTGAGAGAAACTTTAATTATTTAGTTAAACATTAATATTTTTTGTTACAAATTAATGGTGCAGCTGAAAATTCAACTATTCCTGTAGAAAATTGATAATTTTAATGAAAAATTCATCGTTTTGCTTGAAAATTCAATCATTTTGTTGACTTTTGGTTTAAAATTAATTTTTTGACAAAAAATTTAACTGTTCGAATTGTTTTTGAACGTTTATCTTTCTTAGATAAATTTCAAATATTTGGTTCGAAATTTATTTATTTTTTTGAAAAATTAATCTTTTTGGTTTGACAATTCAAATATTTCAGTAGAGTATTAATAATTTTGGTTACAAGTTCGTAAGTTTGGTTGAGAGTTTAACTATTTTGAGGAAAATTGATCTTTTTTATTCGAAAATTCAACTATTTGGTTGAAAATTGATGTATCTGGTTGAATATTCGTCTTTTCGTTTAAAATTGTCATCATATAAGGATAAAATAAAATTTCTCGAAAATTAGTATTCACATTTATGGACTTTAAAAGCAAATTCAAGAAGTGTTTTTTCTTAGTATTATTTATTTGTTTAATTAGTCGATCGTCATAATGTATTTAAGAGTATCTTGTCACATAATTTGTCAAAGCTTTCTAAATTAAACATATTCATTAAATCCCTGGAAACTTGTAGAATGAAAAAATTTCTTAGCCTTCAAAAAAACTTACTTTTGCAAATAAAAAAATAATATTTATTTGACTTTACACATAAACAGTACTACTTAAACACATTTCGATATTTACAAGAACTGCAAAAAACATTACTGGAATATACCTGAGATTCTCAGGGACTTTTTACCAGGATTTGAGTAGACACCCTGTCAAATATTGTTAGTTGCCAAGTCATTTTTGAAATAAGTTAAATTAAGAAAGAAAATATGTTTATACCTGTATATCATTCTAAGTATAAAAAGCTGAACTTGATAGGCAATTCCAAATTAAAACTGTATACTGGCGTGAATATGTTAACTTCAGAAAATTGTGATGAAAAAGAAATCTTGTCTTTTCTTCTCATTTTCGACGGAGAGTTGTACTTTGTAACGAAAGGAAGACACAGTTAAAATGTTTTCTGCGATGTTAACAAGAGCGGAAAGAAATTCAGAGTGACAGTATTAAGTTCAGATTGCGCAGGTCGGAAAGGTATAGATTGTCGCGTGACTAATGTAAGAATTAAGTATTAATCAGAAATGGCAAAATCGAAGGGATGCAACAAAGTTTCCAGACAGCAAGGAAGTTGAATATTAAAAAAAATTCAGAGTGCATAAGTAACTACATTTCGATCTGTTATTGGCTATTTCTTATAACATTTTTTTGATGTTATGCTCGTTGAAGCGCGCACTTAAACTTGAACGAGGAATATATAATTAAGTCTCGTAACAAGGGTCATCAACTATTCCACGCGAACTGCAAAACGCCTTCTCGATCTCACCAATATGAAATATTAATTTATAAAGGGAAATGACCTTTTCTGCTTTATAGCTGCCTCATAAACTATTAAAAAAATTGTCTTATTTTAGATAACTTGTTTTCTACTTTATTGAATTCTGTTTATTAAATTAAAAGTTAATGACAGGCCATCATTATTTAGTTTTCGTTAAATTAATAAACAGTGGTTTGCACATTTTATTAAAGTTAAAGTATTTCTATAAAAAGTTAATTTTTCACTTCAATTTTCATGGAATCAGTATTTAAATTTTTTTGGATTAGAAGCCTATTAGATAAACTCTTAGAAAAAAACTGCAGTTTCTGTAACAATATATTTGAGATTATTTTGATCTTTTAAAATTAAAAGTCACAGAATGGATAACTGTAATTTGGAGATTGTGAATTCTCTTCTGTTAAAGCTCATTCAACTTTAACGAAAACATTCTCATCACGTGTCTCGTGGCTCGCAATCAACTCGAATTTTCTTCTCAGCTATTCTAAAAAACACATTATTTCAATTAATTAATATTATTACAATTCATAAAATGCATTGATATATTCTTATAACAAATTTGTAAATCTTATTTGGTTGAAAAACTTTTGCTTTTTTTTTTCGTCTCTCACGTAGTTTTTTCACGAATTTAATTATTTTATTTTTAAACGCATTTTTTAAGAATAAAACAAAATCTACTAGTCATATATGAAAATTATTATTAATAGAACCGTCCATATTTTTTGGTTGTCATTTTGTGTGTGTTGTTTTTAAAAAAATTAAATTTTTTTATTCTTGGCCCTCAAGTTCTAGAACCTCGAAGTTTTCCGTTCCACCTAGAACGGGTCCAACAGACCCGAGATAACTTCAAACTGAAATATCTTCGCGTTGAATAGACTTAGATCCATTTTAAAAAAAATTTAGCCCATAGTCTCACAAAAAGAATATTGTGAAAATAGATGTGAAAATTAATTGCGTATAATAAATATTTTGCAAAAAATGAGAAAACTTTTTGGAAAAAACACTCTACGTCTCATTAAAAAATTATTAATTAAGAATTTATAGCTCTTTTTCGTATAAGCAACTTTCGTCTATACATTTTTTCATAGCTTGTAACATTTGTCTAAAAGTTTAATTTTTTAATTTTTAATTTTATTATTTACGATATAAACAAAAACTACGCGCTTCATCGAAAAAAAATTAATTACAATTTTTTAGCTTATTTTTGTGTGAACAACTCTTGTCTATTTTTTTTCGTAGCTTGTGTCCTTTATCCAAAAATTTCTTTTCTTCATTTTTAATGATGTTTCTAATAAAATAAAAGAAAGACTACGCATCCTGCAAAAAAAATATTTATAAAAAATTTCCAGCTCTTTTCTGTATAAGCAAAAAAAAAATTTTTTTTAGCTAATTTTTGTGTGAACAGCTTTTGTCGAATTTTTATTTCCGTAGCTTGTTCCTTATATCCAAGAATTAAATTTTTTTCATTACTGATAGGCAGGCAGACAAGAATTTAATTTTTACATACTGACAAACAGGCAGACACATTTGTAAAAACCCCGTTATTCGGATTCAGGGCGTCTCAAAACGTGGACATTTGATAAAAACGGGAGGGGCGGGGGGTCAAATTTGACGCAAATCTAATACCTTTTCTTGATGAGAATGTAAAAAATATTAATGACAAATTTGTAGCTCTTTCTTGTATAAGCAACTTTCGTTTATACATTTTTTTCATAGCTTGTAAAATTTGTCTAAAAGTTTCATTTTTTATTTTATATTTTACCATATAAACAAAAACTACTAATTTTTATTTTTTACGTTGTTTCTTATTCCCAAGAATTAAATTTTTTCGTTTTTAATATTGTTTCCTACTTATAAAACAAAAACTACTCAATCTTCTAAAAAATATTAATGACAAATTTGTAACTCTTTTTTGTATGAGCAACTTTTGTCTATACATTTTTTTTATAGCTTGTGAAATTTGACCTAAAATTTAATTTGTAATTTAGTTTTGTACGATATAAATAAAAACTAAGCGTTTCATAAGAAAACAAACAATCAATTACCAACTTTAGCTAATTTTGATGTAAAAAACTTTTATCTAAATACTTTTTTTTCGAAGCTTGTGCCGTTTGTCCAAGAATTTCTTTTCTTCATTTCTAATGTTGTTTCTTAAGAATAAAACAAAAACTACGCATCCTGTAAAAAAAATATCTATGACAAATTTGTAGGTCTGTTTTGTATAAGCAACTTTCATACATACATTTTTTTCATAGCATGTGAAATTTGTCCAAAAATTTAATTTTTAATTTAATTTTTCACGGTATAAATAAAAAGTAGGCGTTTCATGAAGAAACAAAACAATTATTAACCATTTTTTAGCTCTTTTTGTGTTAACAACTTTTGTCTAATTATTTTCTTTCGTAGCTTGTGCCCTTTTTCCAAAAATTACTTTTTTTTCATTTTTAATGATGTTTCTTACGAATAAAATAAAAACTACGCATCCTGTAAAAAAAATATTCATAACAAATTTGCAGCTTCTTTCTGTATAAGCAACTTTTGTATATACATTTTTTTTCATAGCTTGTGAAATATGTTCAAAAATTGAATTTTTAAAATTTTAATTTAGTTTTGTAAGATATAAATAAAAACTAGGCGTTTCATAAAAATAAAAAAACAATAAATAACCAATTTGTAGCTAATTTTTGTATGAAGAACTTTTGTCCAATTACTCTTTCGTAGCTTGTGCCGTTTTTCCAAGAACTTATTTTCTTCATCTTTAATGTTGTTCCTTACGAATAAAACAAAGCCTACGCATCCTGTAGAAAAAAATATAAATGAAAAATTTGTATCTCTTTATTGTATAAGCAACTTTCGTCTATACATTTTTTCACAGCTTGTAAAATTTGTCTAAAAGTTTTATTTTTTATTTTATTTTTTACTATATAAACAAAAGCCACGCGTTTCATCGAAAAAAAATTAATAAAATTTTTTTTAGCTAATTTTTGTGTGAACAGCTTTTGTTTAATTTTTATTTTCGTAGCTTGTTTCTTATGACCAAGAAT
Organism: Belonocnema kinseyi; assembly: GCF_010883055.1. Taxonomy (NCBI): domain Eukaryota; kingdom Metazoa; phylum Arthropoda; class Insecta; order Hymenoptera; family Cynipidae; genus Belonocnema; species Belonocnema kinseyi. The sequence continues at coordinate 114,414,402 of NC_046658.1, read as the reverse complement.
TTAGTTTTTTTCATTTTTAATGTTGTTTCCTCCGAATAAAACAAAAACTGCGCAATCCTCGAAAAAATATTAATGACAAATTTGTAGCTCTTTTTTGTATGAGCAACTTTTGTCTATACATTTTTTCATAGCTTGTGAAATTTGTCCAAAAATTTAATTTTTATTTTAATTTTTTTACGGTAGAAATAAATACAAGTCGTTTAATGAAAAAAATTAATATCCAATTTTTAGCTAATCTTTGTGTGAACAGCTTTTCTTTTATTACTTTTTGTCGTAGCATGTGCCGTTTGTCCAAGAATTTCTTTTCTTCATTTTCAATGTTGTTTCTTATGAATAAAACAAAAACTACGCATCCTGTAAAAAATATTAGTGACAAATTTGTAGCTCTTTTTTATATAAGCAACTTTTGTGTGTACATTTTTTTCATGGCTTGAGAAATTTGTGCAAACATTTAATTTTTAATTTAATTTTATACGATATAAATAATATCTAGGCGTTTCATGAAAAAAAATTAATAACCAATTTTCAGCTAACTTTGGTGTGAACAACTTTTCTCTAATTACAATGAAAAACTTTAATAGCCCTCCCTTCTATAGCCATTCCGAGAATTGTGCTGTTTGTCCTAGATTTTTTTTCTTCATTTTTAATGTTGTTTCTCGCGCTTCGCGCTCGATAATATATTTATCTATCGCTCCACGCTGGATAATGTATTTAACTTGCGCTCTGCGCTCGGTCTTTGTATATTCTTTTTAAAAAATGCGCATTATTTAAAAGGGTTTTTTATGAAACATTTTACTGCAACTTCTGCTGGTTTTTCAAAAACTGCATTTACTCATTTCTAATTTTATTTTTACGATTTAAACATAGCACATACGATCGAAACATCAGTATTACCTTTTTCAAACTTCTAAATTAAATCCCTACCTCAGTGACCCACAAAATCTTCATTAACGAAGGTTTGGGGACGGGGGTGGGAGGCGGTTAGTTTCAACCAAGAGTCATAGCTGGTTAGCGTTTTACGATGCGAAGTTCAACCAACCTTCAGCAGCGCTGTGTTAGATGGGAGTTCAAATGATCTCATTTTCACATTCCCAGCCCACAGTGGGAAAAAAATGACATTTTGATTTAAAATAACGCATACTCCACAAATATTGAGCGATTTAAACAAATAAAATTGGAAAAAAGCTGTTAAGATTTCTAAGAGAGTTGTCGAGCCTAATTTTTCAATTAGGTTTTCCATACTTGATAAATAAACATAAAAATATGACGAAAAAATGGCCAGTTTATCTATATGACGTTCCCGGTGCTCGTCATTATCAGGAAAAGTGTTGATAATCGCCTAAGTTTCATAAACTAATATTAGCTAAGATGTTCCAATATTATATATATATTTTATTAAAAAACAAATTTTCTTATAAACAAATTATTTGTTGAAAAAACGTTTTTTATAATTTTCCATAATCATACGTTTTTTCTAGTTATTTGCAAGAAATTTTATGAACAAATGCAGTAATCAGGCATTTTTTGACAGAAAAATGCGTTTTTTTCGATGTACATTTTTTAAAATTCGGAACTTTATGATATTTGCAGCAAAATTCATAATTTGTTTATTAATATTATTATCTTTTAAACAAATTCTATAAACAAATGCATTATTCGGGCATTTGTCGGCAGAAAAATTCGGCTTTTTCAATGCCAGTCTTTGCAGATGGAAACTTGATGGTAATTTCAGCAACATTCATAATAAGTTGATTAATTTTATTATTTCTTTAAACGGATTTGATAAACAAATGCATTAATCAGGCATTTGTCCACAGAAAAATACGTTTTTTTAATTTTAACAGTTTTAGTTAGGATATCGGAAAAAATAAATGTTCTATCGACAGATGCTCGAATAATGGATTTGTTTATTAAATTTGTTTTTTAAAAAATATAAAATTTATCAACCAATTATGAATCTCGCTGAAATCATCATGACCTTCCCAATTAAAAAGACTGAAATTGAAAAAATCTAATTTTTCTGTTGACAAAAGCCCAAATAATGCATTTTTTATTAAATTTGTTGAAAAAAATCATAGGATTAAACAAAAAATTATGAAATTTGCTAAAATTATCATAAATTTTCGAATTGAAAAAAGTTTCATAGAAAAAAACGAATATTTCTGTCGACAAATGCCTGATTACTGCATTTGTACACTAAATTTGTTTATAATATAAACAATTATTATCAGAAGAGAATTTCCTTACATAATATTGTTTCGATTCCAATTTCTTGCAATATAAATTGAAAAAATGTGTATTTATGGAAAATCCTAGAAAAATTTTTTCAACTAATAATTTGTTAATAACAATTTTTTTTGTATGTTGTCTGAAATTGGAATATCTCTACCTAATGCTATTTTATGCAACTTAAGCGATTTCAACCATTATCCTGTTATTGACGAGCACCGGGAACGCCACATATAAAAAAGGCAATTTTTTCGTCATATTTATTTATTTATAAAGAAATTGAAAACCTAATTCAAAAATCAGGCTGGATAACTCTCTTAGAAATCTTATTAGCTTTTTTACCCATTTTTTGTTGTTGAAATCGGTAAATATTTGTGGGCTTACGTTATTCTGAACCAAACAAGTCATTTTTCTTCCCAATGTGCGGCACTCCTTTGAGTCCGAAACCAAAAACTCTTTTTTTAAGAATAATTTTGTAGGGCATGAAAAAAGAAACATTTTTCTTTTTTCGACTTTTTTCCATATCGTTTGTTATTTGGCTTGAAATGTTGATTTTCGTGTGTTTTTTAGAATTTTGTAAATGCTATAACTCTGGTAAATTTTGGTTTTAGAGAAAAAATCATTAGAATAAATTGTTTGCCTGTTTGAATACTATGAATATCCGTACAGAAAATTTTTGAATTAAAAACAAGTGGTATCAAAAATTTTCAAAATACGCTCACTTTTTGAATTTTTATCCAAAATCGCTGGCTAACGAACTTGACCTTCATTTGAGGACACTAAAAGAGTATACCAAAGGCCAATTCAATCTGTCAATTCTTTCGAAAGTTATCGTGCTGACAAACTAAAAATCTACAGACACACACACCGACAGACAGGCAGACACATTTGTAAAAACCGGTTATATTTGTAGCTCTTTCTTGTATAAGCAACTTTCGTCTATACATTTTTTTCATAGCTTGTAAAATTTGTCTAAAATTTAATTTTTAATTTAGTTTTGTACGATATAAATAAAAACTAGGCATTTCATTAAAAAACAAATAATAAATTACCAACCTTAGCTAATTTTGATGTGAACAACTTCTATCTAATTACTTTTTTTCGTAGCTTGTGCCGTTTGTCCAAGAATTTCTTTTCTTAATTTTTAATGTTGTTTCTTACAAATAAAACAAAAACTACGCATCCTGTGAAAAAAATGTTAATGACAAATTGGTAGCCCTTTTTTGTGTAAGAAACTTCCCTCTATACATTTTTTGCATAGCTTGTAACATTTGTCTGAAAGTTTAAAATTTTAATTTTATTTTTCCCGATATAAAGAAAAACTACGCGTTGTATCGAGAAAAACTAATAACCATTTTTTAGCTAATTTTTGTGTCAACAGGTTTTATCTAATTTTTTTTTGTAGCTCTTTTTTGTATGCGCAACTTTTTACTATACATTTTTTTAATCGCTTGTTAATTTGTCCAAAAATTCAATTTTTAATTTAATTTATTACGATATAAATAAAAAGTAGGCGTTTCATACGAAAACAATTAACAACCAGTTTTCAGCTACCAATGGTGTGAACAACTTTTGTCTAATTATTTTTTTTCGTACCTTGTTCCGTGTGTCCAAGAATTTTTTTTCTTCATTTTTAATGTTGTTTCTTATGAATGAAATAAAAACTACTCATCCTGTAAAAAAATATTAATGACAAATTGGTGACTCTTTTTTGTATAAGAAACTTCCGTCTATACATTTTTTTCATAGCTTGTAATATTTGTATAAAATTTTAATTTTTTAATTTTTAATTAAATTTTTTACGAGATAAATAAAAACTAGGCGCTCCATAAAAAAACGATTAATAACGAATTTTAGCTACATTTTGTGTAAGGAACTTCAGTCTAATTACTTTTTTTCGTAGCTTGTTTCGTTTGTCCAAACATTTATTATTTTCATTTTTATGATGTTTCTTGCGAATCAAACAAAAACTACGCATTCTGTAAAAAAATATTAATAACAAATTTTGTAATTTTTTTTGTATAAGCAACATTTGTGCATACATTGTTTTCATAGCTTGGGATATTTGTCCAAAAAGTAAATTTTTTATGATATAAATAAAAACTAGGCGTTTCTTGAAAAAAAAACAATAACCAATTTTTAGCTAATTTTTGTGTAAACAACTTTTGTCTGATTACTTTTTTTCGTAGCATGTGCCGTTTATTCGAGAATTTCTTTTCTTCATTTTTATAGTTGTTTCTTAAGAATAAAACAAAAACTGCGCATCATGTAAAAAAAATAATAATGACAAATTTGTACCTCTTTTTTGTATTAGCAACTTTTGTATATACATTTTTTTCATAGCTTGTAATATTTGTGTAAAAGTTTAATTTTTAAATTTTTAATTTAATTTTTTACGATATAAATAAAAACTAGGCGCTCCATGAAAAAACGATTAATAACGAATTTTAGCTACTTTTTGTGTAAAGAACTTCAGTTTAATTACTTTTTTTCGTAGCTTGTGCCGTTTGTCTAAACATTTATTATTTTCATTTCTATGATGTTTCTTGCGAATCAAACAGAAACTACGCATCCTGTACAAAAATATTAATAACAAATTTTGTAGTTTTTTTTGTAAAAGCAACATTTGTGCATACATTTTTTTCATAGCTTGTGAAATTTGTCCAAAAATAAAATTTTTTACGATATAAAGAAAAACTAGGCGTTTCATGAAAAAAAAACAATAACCAATTTTTAACTAATTTTTGTGTGAACAACTTTGGTCTAATTACTTTTTTTCGCAGCATGTGCCGTTTATCCGAGAATTTCTTTTCTTAATTTTTAAAGTTGTTTCCTAAGAATAAAACAAAAACTACGCATCCTGTAAAAAATTAATAATGACAAATTGGTGACACTTTTTTGTATAAGAAATTTCCGTCTATATATTTTTTTCATAGCTTGTAATATTTGTGTAAAAGTTTAATTTTTTAATTTTAAATTTAATTTTTTACGATATAAATAAAAACTAGGCGTTTCATAAAAAAAAGATTGATAACAAATTTTAGCTGCTTTTTGTGTAAAGAACTTCAGTCTAATTATTTTTTTCGTAGCTTGTGCCGTTTGTCCAAACATTTATTATTTTCATTTCTATGATGTTTCTTGCGAATCAAACAAAAACTACGCATCCTGTGCAAAAATATTAATAACAAATTTTGTAGTTTTTTTTGTATAAGCAACATTTGTGCATACATTTATTCATAGCTTGTGAAATTTGTCCAAAAATTAAATTTTTTACGATATAAATAAAAACTAGGCGTTTCATGAAAAAAATAACCAATTTTTAGCTAATTTTTGTGCGAACAACTTTGGTCTAATTATTTTTTTCGTAGCTTGTGTCGTTTGTTCAAACATTTATTATTTATATTTCTATGATGTTTCTTGCGAATTAAACAAAAACTACGCATCCTGTACAAAAATATTAATAACAAATTTTGTAGTTTTTTTTGTATAAGCAACATTTATGCATACATTTTTTTCATAGCTTGTGAAATTTGTCCAAAAATTAAATTTTTTACGATATAAATAAAAACTAGGCGTTTCATGAAAAAAAAACAATAACCAATTTTTAGCTAATGTTCGTATAAACAACTTTGGTCTAATTACTTTTTTTCGTAGCATGTGCCGTTTGTCCAAACATTTACTATTTTAATTTTTATGATGTTTCTTGCGAATCAAACAAAAACTACGCATCCTGTAAAAAAATATTAATGACAAATTTTGTAGTTTTTTTGTATAAGCAACATTTGTGCAAATATTTTTTTCATAGCTTGTGAAATTTGTCCAAAAATTAAATTTTTTACGATATAAATAAAAAATAGGCGTTTCATGAAAACAAACAATAACCAATTCTTAGCTAATTTTTGTGTGAACAACTTTGGTCTAATTATTTTTTTCGTAGCATGTGCCGGTTTATCCGAGAATTTCTTTTCTTCATTTTTAAAGTTGTTTCTTAAGAATTAAAAAAACGACGCATCCTGTAAAAAAAAAATAATAATGAAAAATTTGTAGCTCTTTTTTGTATTAGCAACTTTGTATATACATTTTTTCATAGCTTGTGAAATTCGTCCAAAAATTAAATTTTTTACGATATAAATAAAAATTAGGCGTTTAAAAAAAATAATAAACAATTTTTAGCTAATTTTTGTGTAAACAGCTTTTGTCTAAGTTTTTTTTCTTAGCTTGTGTCATATGTCCAAGTTTTAAACCTTTTCATTTTTAATGCTGTATCTTACCAATAAAAGAAAACACTACGCATCCTCTAGAAAAGTATTAATGACAAATTTTTAGCTCTTTTTTGTATGAGCAACTTTTGTCTATACATTTTTTTCATAGCTTGTGAAATTTGTCCAAAAATTTAATTTTTAATTGAATTGTTTACGGTATAAATAAATACAAGGCATTTAATGAAAAAAACCCAATAAATAACCAATGTTTAGCTAATCTTTGTGTGAACAGCTTTTCTTTTATTACTTTTTTTCGTAGGATGTGCCGTTTGTTCGAGAATTTCTTTTCTTCATTTTTAAAGTTGTTTCTTAAGAATAAAACAAAAATTACGCATCCTGTAAAAAATATTAATGACAAAATTTCTAGTTCTTTTTGGTATAAGCAACTTAAAAATTTTTTATTTTAAACTTTTATTGTGCGATAAAAATTTGAATTTTCGATTATTGAAGAAAAATCAAAAATTTGTTGTGATAATTTTGTAGGGCTTACAAAAAGAAATGTTTTTGGTATCTTGACTTTTTTTATATCATGCGTTGCTGGCTGAAGGGATTCATTTTCGTGTTATTTGTATTTATAAAATGCTATAACTCTGTTAATTTACTTTTTATCGAAAAACGCCGTAACAATAAATTGTTCGAGGTCCCGAGTACTATGATCAATCGTACATAGTATTTGGAAATATATTGAAAAACTTGATCTTTAATTTAAGAAACTAAAAGAGTATACCAAAGGCCAATATAATTTTGGTCAATTCTTTCAAAATTATCGCGCTCACGAGAAGAAATAAATACGTATATCCATCCATACATCCGTCCATACATACATACATATAGTCATACAAACATTTTTCAGTAAAACATATAGTCAGGCACATTTATTATAGATTTTTTTACCATAAAGCGTACTGCGTGGATAATTGGAAATTTTTTTATAAATACGTATATAATAAAGATTTTCCAGATTTTAATAAAATGTGTCATTTTTATGCACAAATTAAAGAAGCAACAGCACAAATTATGCATTTTTTGGTAGGAAAATTTATTTTTGTTAGTAATATACTTAAAAATATGCTGGAAATAATATATGTACATAAAAATTTATTTTTCATTGACATTATCAAATGTAGTACGTGAAAAGTTTCGTAAAGTGTGGCGTGTATTAATCAACAAAATAATCTCAATTTATTTAAATCTTATTCGAGCACGAGTAGTCACGACCCGGTAAGAAGGCTTATATTAAAAAGTATTGAAGAATTTCATTCATCCAGTTGTTACGTGAGAAATATTGACTACATCTGAATTCCGTTTCGTCCTCCTGTTTTGAATCTCCACAGCAGTTGAAGTTAGCTCTTAAATTGAATACCTTTCTGTACCTAGCGCCAAAAATATTTTTCTGCAGACCACAAAGCTACCAAGAAATAGAAAAATTCTAATCCCTTTTAATTTAGAAAATTTTTTTCTTTTTCATTTACTGTTTTTCGAATAATAATGAGGTAAAAAGCTCTTTAAAACATAGCACCAGTCATTTTACGATTTCTGGATTAATTCCCACAAATAAGATTCTCGTGAAAAGTAATTTTTTGAATTTCTTATCATGATTTTATATTTTTGTAATTGATAATATTTGAACAAAGCAAACATTTTACGATGAAGATATGTATTCTTGTATACAATCCTACTAGACTTTGCAAATTTTATGCTTTTATAGCGCGTTCTGATGCTTCAAACAAAAATGTTGTTTTTAATTTAATAGAGGTTACGTGTGGCAACTGAGATCGGCTTTAAAAGGGATTGGAATCTTTTAATTTTCGCCGCCTCATGAGGATTAAAAACCAAAGGACAGAAACGGCATTATTAGGGATTCAAAATTTTTAATACCTTTCAATGCAAAGCTTTCTAGGGGGGATCTCTTATACTTTGATAATGTTTGAAGGGTGGTAGTACAAAACTAGACAAGGAACAAAATAGGAATCTTTCAGGAGAGCGTAAAAACATTATGTAAGATTGTAATCTCCGCATAAAGAAAAGAGAAAAATCTTTTTCCGAAATGATGTGTTTCCCAAAATATTGAGTTTTTGTGTACGGGTGAAAAAATTTGATCTAAAAAAATGAGCCAATTCAGAGTTAATTGTAGAAGAATTTTAAAGTTAAAATATCGCAAATTTCTAAAATCGCTTTTCAGTACAAACTAGAAATCAAATTTTTAATTGTTTACAAAAATAAAAATGTGCTCCCGAGATATGAAACGCTGAATAAGAATAATGAATGTTTAAAACTAGAAAATTGTTTTTTTTTTTCTAAGAAAATCAATATTTTAATTTGAAATATCGCACTATGATTGCTATCCAAAACCGATTTTCACAGTATTTAAAATTGTAACGTGAAATTATTTGACCATTTACTCGGAATCTGCTTTGATATTTACTTTAAACTGATTTTTTTGAGACAAACTTTCCTGAAAAATACTGATTTTGTTGGTTATCTAATTCTAGGATACCATCCTTAATTTAATTATTATTTACTTGTAACTTTTTCATGAAAATGAGGCATGAAACTCTAGTTTCTTTTTAAATTTTGGATCATTTTGCCGCTTATTATTAATTATCTACGTTACTCAGATATTACTGACCCTTTCTCTTAAATGTTCGAATTTTTTAATAATTTTCTTGTCTAAATAATTTTTGTCTGAAATAAATGTTTGAAATTTATCTTTGTTGTATCCAATGCGTACAGTGCCAAAATTGCGACCTATATATAATTGTGGTTTGGTCTACCACAATCAATATCTGCATTGATTGAAATTGTCTGCTTACCAGTTTTGTCATTCGATTTTGAATTTTTTGTTTTAGTCAAATTATTCCAACTAGGTCACCATAAATAGAAAGTAGTTTTTTTGTTGTAAAATCGGTTTTTTAATGGCCCTTATGTTTAAAAAGATTTTCTCAGTTTTTCGTCGCAAAAAAATTTGTTTAATAGAAGTTATAAACGATGAAAGTTTAATGTTACAACAGGATCAACATTTTTCTCGTGAACGGCTAAACGGATTTTGACGATTCATACGTTGAATTTTTTGTATAAAAATCGTCCATTTCAGATATATTTCTTCTAAATATAAAATCAATGGATTTGTTTAAAAAAGTACCAATTTTTTATTAACTAATTGAAATTGTTTTGTTTAAAAATGTACATTCCATAAATCTTTCTTCCGAATATAAAACATTGAATTTGTTCAAAAAATATCAATAGTTTATAAACGAATTTAACTTTATTTAAAAGAATACCAAATACAATCAGTATTTGCAAATATAACGAAGGACGAATACAGCAATTTATACGACGCAAAGTGCCCATAAGGGGCCGAGAGTTAAACGCTATTTTTTATCACACCAGTCGATTATAAATGCAAATAGATTGCATAGTGTTCTAATATAAAACCCGAGAGGGAATACAATCCAAAACAATCAAATCCAATTTACACGAGGCAAAGTGGCACTTAGGAGCCGATTGTCACACATTGTTTTTTATTATACCAGTCGATCATTGTTACTTAAAGTTGCTCAAAGTCCTAATCTAAAAACGCGAGAGAGAATTCAAGCCAAACCAATCCAATCCAATTCAATTCACTTTTCCAAACGAAGGAAAAGTATTGCAATTTACACGAGGCAAAGTGCCACTCAGAGGCCGAGATTCACATACAATTTTTTGTTACATCAGTTAGCGCAAGCGCAATACGTTTACAGGACAAAGTTGGAGTGACTTCATTTATCGCACCATAAAGTGCTGATACCACAAGTAAAAATTGTTAGCCTAGGCTAAGAAGTGCTATTTTTGTTATCGTTCACAGTAACTAAAATCGTACTTATAATGGCGATGTAATAAAAAATTCATTTCACAGTGAACAAAAAATTTCGATTTATGGTGGCTTACTTGGGATAATTTGACCAAAACTAAAAAATTCAAACTTGAATAAAAGAGAATTATCAGCAGAAAATTCCAATCCATGCAGATTTTGACTATCTCAGTGGGCACGAAATTCGGCGACGTCTGTAGGACATCGTTACGACATCTTTACGACAACTTCACGATATCGTATGTTCATGTCGTACAGGTGTCTTTACGATATCGTAAAAACGTCGTATGATCTGAAGATGTCTTTAAGATCTCGTAAAGACACCGTAACGACACGGACATAGGATGTCGTAAAATTGTCGTAAACATGTCGTAACGATGTCGTCAAGACGTCGCCAAATTTTTTGCCCGCTGAGATGCTACATAAGTCGCTTTTTTGGCTATGAAAACTTATTTTTGTGTGCCTATGTTATTTAAATATTATACAAATTCTTTAAATAATTCATATTTGTTTGCGGAATTTTTTATATTGGTCATGAAAAATTGAAGAAGAAACAAATTTTAAAAAAACTTACATACTTTCGGCTTCCAAATGGCCGAACGTTGATCCCCAAAAGTACGACGATTCGGTGTTGTTTTGAGCTCCAACAATGATGACACACCGGAAAATAAGAATGCAGCTATGTTTATTTTACAGTTTTACACTTGATCTATTCTTATTTTGAGAAAAAATATTTCATTGCGAGACTATAAAAAATAAGCTGTAACAAAAATGATTCTACTGTTTTTCTGTAAGGGAGGTTTTTCCCTGACAAAAGAAAAAAATAGATACTGCCAATATTTTTCAAGCTTATGTTTCTGTATTAACGAAAAGCTTATTTCTGGAAATTAGAGAGTCTATTTACCTCAAGGCAGCTTTACATTTTAAATTAAACCCTCATAGAAACAATCTAACTTTTTTCTAAAATTTCTAAGTAGTTATTGATTAATCAAGAATGGTCATCAAAAGTTCGTTAATAGATCGATCTACGCATCTCGAAGAGGCAAACAAATGTATCACATATACAGTACAGCTTTATTACCAATATTAAAATAGTTTCCCTTATATAAAAAAAATAAACAATATGTTTTTCAAATTTATAAATCGGTATTCCTATATCATAAAGGATCATAGAATACTCATCAACAGGTCATTCGACGTGTATCGAAGAGGCGAACAGGCATATTATACTGTACTGTAGTATTCCTAATATGAAAAAGTTTTTATTCCACTCTAACCTCAAAATCCCAACTTTGACATGATTTTTTCGCCTTTTGTGGTATAAAATACTGTTCTTTATTTGTGTAAGAGGTGATTTTTATCGAATGAGACTTTTCTCACTCACTTCGCTCGTACGAAAAGCGTTTCATTCGTAAGGAAAATCTTATCTTATCGACTTTTTCCAGACTATTTATTCGGTAATGTATACATGACGTTTCGGAATCAGACCAATTCCCTCATCAGATTATCTTCGGTCATTATGTAGAAATTTACATCGACTTGCTTTGAAATATTTTTATTGATAATTTGAATCTCAAAGAAAATTTTTTTGCTGTTCAAATTTGAGCAAGTGCTTCGATTTTTGTGACTTTTAGCTATATCTATGATGCGGAGACAGAACATTTTTTTATGAAAGTGTTTATGACTATCAAAGGAAATTTTTCATTGCTATTAGAACTTCGCGCAATTTTTGTTTTGTTTTTTCGATATGTCTTAATGTGCATATATAATAATGTAATAGAAATGGACTTAGCATTATTAGGTTTTCCTGGTATTAAAAATAAAAATATTGCATGAATCGTTAAGAAAGTCATCTAGTGTCGAGTCTAAAATACATATGTTTGTGTATTTCATAAACCAATAATTATCTTCAAAAGAAAAAAGGAACATTTGAACATTTTAGCGCATTTTTTAATTTTGAGAATAATATCTGGAATTGTTAAATACTTGTCAAAATAGTGCCGTTGATCATAATCCAAGCTCGGACACTACCCCCACTCCTGCGCTTCCCCTACTCACCCAAAGTTCGGATCCAACTTTCTCAATAATGCCGCGCAATGGTTATACGAATTTACACTTTTACTCTTGAACCAGGCATTAGTGCCAGCGCGGCACTATTGAGAAAGAGCTTACCATTACCAGAAAAGTTATTCCCCTACAAGCCCGATTGCGGCACTATTGCAAAGGTGGACTGTAGTATCACGCCTGCACATTTCTTACTCAAAAGATATATTGTGTTAAAAAAATTATTATGAGAATTTATTTGGGATAATAAGAAAGGTACGATAAAAGTTAATCGTCAAAAAAATTTATTTCGAAGTATTAGTGATCTCTTTCTTTTAGACCGGATAAATAATTACAATAAAAAATATAATATTGTAATATATATTAAAAAGAAGCAAAATAAAGAATATCCACACCACTTGAATGCTCAGTTTATAATTCTTCTGTTTGACTAAGGAGACTTTGACTTCCTTATTGTTAATAATTCCGAGCGACATTGCAATTTATTGAATACATTTCAGCGACTTGTCTAAGCATTTATAATTCTTATTAATACATCAGACAGGTATCACAAGGATGTCTTGAAAATCTGAAATGATATAAAATCAGTAAAAGCATTGTTTTGAAGTAATTTATATGAACCTTTTACAAGTTCTTTTTTACACTAACCATCTTGATTTTTACTTGAAAAAAATACGCGCTACTCTGGAACACTTGCGACCAATTAAATTATTATTACTTCAATTTTAAAATAAATTTTAAAGATTTTTCTAATTAATATGGATCAAAATATTGTAGCTTGATACACGAGTAGTCGAACTAAAAAATAATTTCTTTGGATTTGAGCGGAAATGTAGTGTCCATGTGTATCGAAAAAATCCGGCTATTCTTACAAAATTTTGGTACATCCCTCTTTAGGCCCCGCACCTCCTGGTACAATAATTTCAGTTTCAACAAAATTTAAAAAAATTTATATTTATTTTTTTACCAAATGGGAGCTTTTAGGTGGTCTTTCTCCAAGTTAAAGCAACATTTGTGTTTTGTTTTGGACCGCCCTGATTTATGGTATTTTTTTGTCGAAAAATATTTTCGTAACCTTATTCTAGTAACTTTTTCGACTTTTTATTTGTGATGTACTTACTTGTGCTATCAGTTTTAAATCGAGCACCAAAAAATTACCGGACGTTATTTTTACGGGGTTTTCCTACTGCGTTGGATAATGAGGAGATAATTTTTAATTCTCTGAGGTGACAGATAATTTTTGCTACGAAAAAGTAAAGATAAAATTTCCCTATCATTTAAGCAAGCTAAAAAAGATTGCATCTGTGTTCAGTTTCAATTAAGAAGTCTTTTCAGGTCTTAAATTATTAAGTTATCCAATTGCAAACGGAAATACTAGTGGTTGTAAAATACTAATAAATTTTCATTTGAATTTCATTTATTTATTTTTTCAAATATCAGCACTAACAACTTCAGGATATTTGATACTAGAAGGCCTAAATTTATACACTTTCAGATTCTTTCGGAATTTCTTTGAATTAAAACTTTTTTTTTAATTGAATAGAATTTAAGTTTAGAAATGTTGACTTTTTGATATTACAAGTGAAAAAAAAGTTAATTAATTTTCACGCCCGTGAAGTTGGCCCCCCCCCCGAAATTTAAATTTGGTTTATTTTCTTTTACATACGTTTCTACGACATTGGTACTATTTGCATGTACATTTAATATTTTTGTTTATACCCTTTTGGTTACCAAATTAGAAGCAGAATTGATTCAGGAGGGCTAACTTCACGTTGCCCCCCAAAATTTGAAATTTCATTTTTTTTTTCATGCGTATGTACGTCGTTTGTACTGTTTTGTACATCCAATATTTTCGTTTGTACCCTCTTGGTTGCCCAGCTAGGGGCAAATCAAAATTTCATATTATTCCCACGAAATTTTAATTTTTTAAATTTTCTTTTTGCATACACTTGTGCGTGGATTGTACTACTTGTACATCCAATATTTTAGTTTGTAACCTGTTGATTGCACAGATAGGGGTAAATCAAATTACGGGGCATTATCATTCATAAACCTGTTAATATGATCATGCTTGTTGATTATATGACTTGGTATGTTTCTGAAGCCCGTGCGAGAATTTTTTTTGTTCATTTCAGTAACAAAATTTGGAATATTTAACTACACCAATTTCTGAAAATAATTTGGGAAAATAAAGCAATTTATCATTAAGTTGAGAATTTCATTCGATTCAGTTTTTCTCTACACGCCGATATTCCAATAGAAAACTTGAACTGATCGGACCATATTGGAAGAAAAAGCTAATCCAATCGAAATAGTTGATATTTTTTTTTACCTATTTGAACAAATTCTATCATTATATCACATTCCTTCGATGTTTTTTATCCCTGTATTTGATGATAAAATTAAGAAGTTCCTGCATTTATAATTAGAAAAAAAAGTATAACATTAGTTTTGGGACATTTTTTACAGAAAGTAATACAGGAAAATACATTGGAAAAGTTTTATCAATAAAATGAAAAAATAATGAATCAGAAAAAAATCAAAATTAATTAAGATACTGACTAAATCGACAGCAATACGAAGGATTTTTTAAAATACTTCAAAATCTTTTTTCAGAAAGTCGGCCCCGATCAGGAAAAATGTGGGCCTGATAGGGTAATCTGTCTAGCGTCAGACCCTAAATGAAACGCCCTACCCGACAGGGCCCAGATCTGGGCATCCGAAATGGGGACCTGATCTGGCCCAGATTTGGCCCCTTTAATTATTTATTTCCTTAATTTTTAATTTTTAATTTAATTAATCTAATTTAATTAAATTAAATTTAATTAATTTAATTTTTAATTTTAATTATTAATTTCCTTAATATTCTACATTACATTATCTATTTGTATTGCTTGAATTTATCGATAAGAGTTTGCATTTCGAAGAAAAGTGTTCTGCTTTAACAATGTTCGAATTTAGAGCTACCACACACACACACACACACACACACGCGCGCGCGCGCGCGCACGCACGCACGCACGCACGCACGCACGCACGCACGCACGCACTACTTTTTGCTTTTGGCATTTTAAGTTCGATGAAAGAAAAACAATATCACGACAAAAACAGAAGACTTGACATAATCTTGTCTAACCTAACAAGACCCGACATGGTTCTGACGCGAGCCACACCATTTGCCTCTTTGCAGCCACGTGTGGAAAATCCAATCGGGCCCAGATCGGAACTCGGGAATAAGTTGGACAATTTCTGCACGGATTAGTGCCATAAAATTTACTTATTTTATTTAAAATACTTTCATATAAAAGTTAATGATTTATATTTGACAAAAAAGGAGTCTGAACTTTACAACTAAATAGGCTATTCTTATGGATTTTGAGCCGCTGAATCCGATTCCTGTCTCAGAATTTCGCCTAGACCCCACAAGTTCCCGATAGCCTATGATAAAAGTATAAAATCTTGGAACTTGCAGAATCCGTTCAAGCAAGATTTATGCACGAAAAAGTAATAAAACAATGTGTTTTATTTGTATTTCAAATCGCTAAGTTTAAATCCAGCATTACAATCTTTCTACAGTACCTCAGAACTCCCTAGTCTAGGGGAAAAAGTAGAAAAGTGAGACAAATTAGATGTTTCACGACGGCTTTTTTTGTACGGAAAATCTTATATAATTTTGTATTTCGAGTTGTTATATATCTGACATTAGAATTTTTCTACATTGGTTCTATATTCCCGTACACTAGGTGAAAAAAAGTAAAAAAGTGAGAATACTTTAGGTTTCACGCTGCTTTTATTTTTGCACGGAGAAGCTGGTATCTTTCCGTTTTTTGAGTAGCTGAGTTAAAATATGGCGTCAGAATACTAAGGCAAAAATGAAAGTGCAAAATAAAACTTTCCTAGATGCTCGCGATATTCTCAATGTTCCACTCTTTCCCCTAGGCTGGAGGAATTCTAAAACAATGTAGAATAATTCTGATGCTAGATTTTAACTTAGCTATCGTGGATAAATATCATTTTAACGAAGCCTTAAACTTCTAAGATTTTATAATTTTTCCCTGGGCTAGGGGAAAATTTTGGGGTCTAGGGAAAATTATGAGGCCGGATTCGGATTCAGTGGCTCAAATTTAAACCACTTTTTTCTCTGGCTCTGTGTTGTTGTATCAGTTATAGACTAAAATTATAATGCTTTATATATAATAGGGTGATACAAAAAAGGCACAATTTGTTCTAAAATGTTTTTTCTTGTCCAAATGACCTCGGACTTTTGACATAAGTAAAAAAATATTAGACGTGCCCCAAATCGGTTTTTGTAAATAAAGTGTTCATGCAATTTAAATAATCGCTGTTTGCGTATTTTTATTTCGTAATGCTTACAAAATTTTCGAATCTAAAATTAATTTAAAAGTAACTGCACGGCTCACAGATAATAGATAATATTAGTAAATCCCTCCTCCCAATTCGTGTCATAGGGATGACATCATTATGCCGAATTTCCAATGTCCCTAAGTTGAAAAATACCATGGAAATTAAAATACCATGGGAAATAAATCCCGAATAAGAAATTTTTTGAAACATTAAAATTATCGAAAAAAAAGAAAAGTTTTGAAAATAGTAAATTGCTGTTGAATATTTTGTTTATTTGCGGGAATTTTAAAATTCGGCAAGTAATTATTTTCTGGAATTTTACATTTCAGCAATTTATTATTTTCGGGAATTTAAAAATCCGCGTGTACAACTTTTGCGAATTGAAAATTTTGAGGATAAAAAGCCTTACAAATATTAAGATTTGTCAAATATATACACACTTCTTCTGTAGACCTAGAAAACTATGATCTTTACCAGGGCGACGAAAATAGACAAATGAATAGTCAGAATATGACTTCTGATGTCTAAATCACGCCAAGTTTCATAAAAAACCTAGGAGATATTTAACACAAAATATTATTTCATATGTTACAGTAAAAATATCACAGAAAAAATAAAAAGATAATCTTCACAGCGATTTCAAAGTAATCTTTATTACAGCAAAAATTGCTTTTACGTGCTCTGATGTGCAGTTTTCTGCAGTTGTCTACTTCTCTGACCAAATGTTCAGACGGATGCGGGCCCTTCTAATAAAAATCCGGCTAAAGACGGTAGATGATTTTAGGAATTGAAAGCCCCACAGATTTAAGAACGTCAGGGATTGCTTGGAATTGGAAATTAGTGAAGGAATGTTAGTTAAAGGGTTTATTATATGACCATCTCCCGTAAAAATTGGATTTTACACATGTAAAAAACTTGAGTAAAAAACCTAATCTGACCTACTAAGTTTTTACGATTCGATGAGAAATAAATATCCAAATAGAAATTATTTAAACAATTGAAAAATATGTTAAGCAGAAAATATAATTTTTTATATTTACAACTATATCGTTTACCCAAAAATATTAAGTTTAACCCTTCGTCGGGCATCTATGACTAATTCGTGAATGCTTTTGTTCCCACTTTCTTGTATCTGGTAAGGGAGAATTCGGCGGGCTTAGGAATCCCCCTTAAAAAAACTTACAGGCACTGTGTTTGAATACAATACACAACCGTGCGTCCGCATTCTTTTAAATCCCGCCGATTAACAATAGGTGAAAGTTTGGTGGATGACTAATTCGTTATAGATGCACCTCGGCGTAACTTTTTGCGATTTATCAGAAAAGTAATATCATGCAAAATACATTTGTACTGTATTTTTTGCTATACTTTTTGATATATTTTTCAATTGTTTTTACATTTTTTATATTCTATAAATAATTATTTTCGCAATAAAGGGACTATTTTCTTAAGAGCAATTCTATTTTATCCTAGATTTCTCCTTTGCAAATTACATCATTTTAAGGTGATAAAATAAATATGGGTGTTGAAACCAATACACATAACAGTAATTGCTTTTGAAAAACTATATTATAAAGAGTTAATCACTAAAATATTCTTTCCGAATAACAGTTAACCGCCGAGATATTAATTTTTTAGTAAATTGGTCGAAATTACATATTGTTTATTGTTGAAACTTTTCTTTTGTTATTTGTTTGAACATTTTCGATCTGAAACTAATGGAATGTCAAGAAGATACTTTACACTTATTTCCTAAATTTTTTTGGAATTTTCTGACACCTATATATAGTTTATATAAAGCTAATGACGATATCCTCATAGATGCCCGACCATGTGCGTAGAAAATAGATGCCCGACGAAGGGTTGAACAAATAAGTGGAAGAACATTGTTTAAACATCTGCAAATTAATTTACAAATATTTTGAAATTTGTCATTTTTTTGAATAAATATAATTCATGTTGAAAAAAATTGTCTTTAGTATGTGTTTTACATGAAATGACTATATTTCGATTTTTGGGTAATTTTCAGGGCACAATTCATAAGGTTTGGGGAGGTCAAAATTAAAATTTATTCAGTGAAGATTATTCTTTGATAATTTCATTTTTATTTAACATACAAAAATTAATAACAAGTATTCATTTCTTCCGTTTTTTCGAAAACTGAGTATTTTCCATTTAAAATCCCGTGTCAATTTCAAAAGCATGAATCACGGAGGAACTATTTAAAACAATTGAATTTCTTTCATCCGAAATCGAAAAAATTTGGGAGGGGATCTATTATTATTATTATACCATTAAGCCATTTCCCTTTCGGGGTAGGCGTGACTCACTCGGCAGGGGAAAGGAGTAGTGTGTGGATGGGATAGGGATTTTTCAGATTGATCCAGAATTC
>NC_046658.1:114393406-114395140 GCF_010883055.1 Belonocnema kinseyi | reverse complement strand
ACAGAATTCATGGAATTCACAGAATTCATGGAATTCACAGAATTCATGGAATTCACAGAATTCATGGAATTCACAGAATTCATGGAATTCACAGAATTCATGAAATTCACAGAATTCATGGAATTCACAGAATTCATGGAATTCGCAGAATTCATGGAATTCTCATAATTCATGGAAATGAAGGTATTTATGAAGTCCGCAAAAGTGAAATCACGGAATTCGTGAAATTCATAGAAGAAAAGGAAATCGAGAAATTTATGGCCTTCGAGTAATTTATGGCATTCATGTTATGCACGGAATCAATGGAATTCAAAATATTCAAGGAATTCATTGGATTTGCGAAATTCGTAAAATTCATTGGATTCGCGATATGCATTGAATTTAACGAATTGAAACAATAATGGAATTCAATCAATTGAAGGAATCCACGGAATTCATTGACTTCATTTTACCAAAGGAATTCGATAAATGCACTGAAATCAATAAATTTACGGAATTTATCGAATTTATGGAATTTACGGAATAAACAAAATCCACGGTATTCATGGAATTTACGGAGTTCACGGTACACGCTTAATTGATGGAACACACAGAAATCACGGTATACGCTTAATTTATGGAACTCACAGTATTCACCAAATACGCTTCATTTACGAAATTCATGAAATTCACGGAATCCATGGAATTTAAGGAATTTACGGAATTTAAGAATTTAACAGGATTGGCTGTAATCACGGAATTTACGGAATTCAGGGAAGTCACGGAATTTTTATAACAGCCGGAATTCATGCGATTCGCGTAATTTACGTAATTCCAAAAGTTAACGGAATTCGCAGAATTCATAGATATAAAAGAGTTCTCGGAATTAATTAATTCCGTGAATTCCATGCAATCTAGGAATTCCTTAATTTCCATGAATTCAATGTACTCCATGAATTCAACGAATTCCGTGAATTTTTTGATTTCCGTAAATTCGTTTGATTCCGTGAATTCCTTCCCATAATAAATTCCGTGAATTCAATTAATTGTGTGAATTCCGTAAACTTGGTGAATTTCGTGAATTTCCTGCATTTTCCGATATTCTTGAATATCATTAGGTGAATTTCTCGAATTTCGTCAATTCCATTAATTTAATCAATTCTTTTAATTCCAGGAATTCTATGAATTTTGTGAATTTCATGAATTCCGCGAATCCCCTGAATTCCATAAAATCCTTGAATTCCGGTCGTTATATGAATTCAGTGAATTCCTTGAATTATGTAATTTCGTTGAATTCCATAAATTTTTTTAATTCCATGAATTCCTTTAATTCCATAAATAGGCGCGTTATACACTACACATTAACAAAAATTTTTCCTCCGTCCGAAAATTTATTTATTTTTTTTGCATACATTTAAGGTAGCATACCAATGCCAGAATTTGGAAACTACAACATTGTGTATTGCAGTGTTTCTTTACGTTTCGGAAATAAACTTCCAATCCATGTAGTGTAAGTTTCCAACATCAATTTTTAACAGTGTAGTTTATCATTATACATTTTGGCTTATTATTTTATTATTTTACTTGCTATAGTGAAATTTAATCAGTTCCTTACTTATAATAATGTTATATTAGGGTGGTACAAATTTATTCATTAGACAAGGATGCGTTATGTCTTCATGGTTATTTATATTATTTATGGACAAGTGTTTAAGAATGGCTCTCTTCGACGAAGAGGGTGTGGATCTCGAAACA
>NC_046658.1:114380716-114393306 GCF_010883055.1 Belonocnema kinseyi | reverse complement strand
CATGAATTCTGTGAATTCCATGAATTCTGTGAATTCCATGAATTCTGTGAATTCCATGAATTCTGTGAATTCCATGAATTCTGTGAATTCCATGAATTCTGTACCACGCCTGCACATTTCTTACTCAAAAAATATAATGTGTTCAAAAAATTGTTGTAAGAATTTATTTGGGATAATAAGAAATGGATGATACAGAGTAAAGCAAAAAGAAATTTATTTCAAAGCATTAATCATTATTTTTTTTAGTGCTGGTAAATAATTGAAATTAAAAGTATAATTTTAGATATCAAAACCTCTGACACAAAATTGCAGAAAACATACACACACACATAAAATTTACAAAACTGAGGTGATATTTAGACAACAAGAGTTGCAAAATTAAAAAATCAATATTTTAAATAGAAACAAAGTTAAAAATAATTACTCTAAACCTAATTAATTAATGGCATTAGTGCTTATTTTTCTAACATAGTATATAATATTTGCAAGAATATATATAATAATTTATAATTGTTGTATTTCGCTAAGTAGAATTTGACTTCTTTATTGTTAATAATTCCAAACGATATTCCAATTTATTTAATATATTTCAGCAGCTGGTCTAAGCATTTCTAATTGTTAGTATTACAGACAGGTATCCCACGGATGTCTTCAAAATCTGAAATTATATCAAATCAGTAAAAACAGTATTTGGACGCAATTTACATGAAGCAATAAAAGTTCCCGTTATAAAAGACAAGGTGGTCTAAGGGGGAAGAGAGAAGCGCTGCGAGCTCAGCAGAGCAGCTCCACAATAACGCAGGTGTGTCTGAAAAAAGATAGCAGTACCCTCGGCGGTTAATCGTGTCTTCTGCTTCAGCCATTTTCAGTCAGTTGCAAAAATATCTCAGGAAATTTGCTTTTAACCGAGAATTTTGCAAATCTTCAAAAGAAAAATATTTGCTAGTTTTACTTTAACAGCTTTTAAAATACAGTGAAACTTTTCTATAGCGCCGATTTCGGGACTGAGGGTGGGTGGGAACTAACTCATTATAGCCCACTCCGCTTTTGTTTGTTCAAGCTTAAGTGCTAGCCTGAGTAACAACCGCAGACCCCGCGCACCACGCGCAACACTTATCACACCTACCTGCGGCGCGGTGTCGATTCTGGGAAGGGCCATAAAAGGGAGGGCTATTGAAGGGTTTCAATGTATTTAGTTGAATTTTAATGCTTCCCATTTATGATACCATTCACTTTGCAATGCGTAATTCGAAAATCTTTTAATTGAAAAATTTCCCATTTCATATTTTTATTTTTTAAGCTTAAATTTTTAATTTAAAGAATTTTAAAATACAGACTTGAAGTCTTGAATATGCCTTAGTATTTTGTTGTTGTTAAAGTAATCAGAATTCTGATAGTTTTAATTAGAATCTCTGGTTAATTTAACCAGATTTCTGGTGACTTTATCCATACAAAAATAAAGGACATATTTAACCAGAATTCTGGTTAATTTGATCAGAAATTTTATGGAGTATACTTGTTTTTTTTTCACGAAATGGAAGATTTTACATGGCTTTCCTTCTAAGTTTTTTACAGTATATTAAGAATATACAGGGTGGACACGCTGGGGCTTACATACATGGCGAGTTGAATGCTACCCGAATTGCACAACAGCAGAGGAAAAGCCATTATACAGGGGTATTTTCATATTTCGCGCCTTTAAAGTTTCATTCGGATCGGCCATTCGGTCAATTCCGTGCATCTTCGGATCAAGTTTACAATAGTTTCCATGGTTGCGTTCGAAACTTCAAACGGATACAAGTGTAAAAACAATATAGGTTATGTTATATAGTAATTACAAATAATAAAAGTGTTTATTTATAATGAAGTGAGACATGTGAACTGAGAAGTAAACGTCATTTTTTTCCGTGCCAAAAGCATTATAGAATGGCTGCTAAGTGACAAATACTATAAAATAGTAATAATATTCTGTGCTTCCAGTGAGCGAAGAGTGAATGGTGTTTAACGCTTCTTTTTACTGCATAAAAAAGGTATGTTATGAATACACAGGATAGTTTTTAAATAAAGTGAATGAAATATTACATGCGTAAACTTTAAATTAACATTGCCTACATTTAATGACAACGATTAGGGAAAACAGGTGAATCTGAACATAACCGCTTGAAGTTTCGAACGCAACCATGGAAACTATCATGAACTTGATCCGAAGATGCACGGCCTTGACCGAATGGCCGATCCGAATGTAACTTTAAAGGCGCGAAATATGAAAATACCCCTGTATAATGGCTTCTCCCCTGATGCTGTGCAATTCGGGTAGCATTCAACTCGCCATGTATGTAAGCCCCAGCGTGTCCACCCTGTATGACCGTCCGCAAAGAAAGAGACCTTACGCGCCAAAGCTGCAGTTTACAGTACGGGCGATCGTAACCGAGTCCGCAAACAGGCATTTGAGTAGTGGCGGAGGCGTCAACGAAAAGCACCACCACCACTTACCACTACATCTTTAGGCGCTCATATCCGTGAGCCAGTGGAGCTCACGGACATAGCGCATGGCAGCTGCAGTGGTAAGCAGTGGGGCTGGAATACGTAAGCCTCTCGTTCGGTTTCCCACTACGTTTATCATGCCTATGTTTGCAGCTTAATAACAAAAAAAGTAATCAACTTAAAAAATTTCTAATTTTTGCAAATGAAAGAGCAACTCAACAACTATCGATTGGTGTAAAGACCTAAAAATCGATTCTTGGCGTGTAAGGTCCCTTTCTTCGCAGACGGTCACATATATGTTTTACCAAAAAATATTTTTATAACCGTATCTTAGTAACTTTTTCTATGTTTTCTTTGCGATATACTCACTTGTGCGAACAGTTGTAAATCGAGCACCCAAATTTTACCCGCTGTTATTTTTACGGGTTTTCTACTGTTTTGGATAATGAGAAGAAGATTTTTTATTCCCCGAGGTGGCAGATAATACCAATCGCTATTATATACAGCTTCCGCAAGTCTAAAACTCTGAAAAAAAATTAAGTGCAATATAAATTAAATCCTATATATTGAAAAATCTTACCTCGAATTGAATTTTTTCTGCTACATAACAGTAGAGACAAAAATCTCCTATCATGTAAGTAAGCAAAAACACTATAAAAGCCACATCGTAAAGGATCGATTTCGAGTTTTTATCCGTCAAATACTAAAAAAGATTGCATGTGCGTTTACTTTAAAACCAGAAGCTTTTTCAGGTCCTAAAATTACTAAGATTTTTAAATACAAACGGAACCACTAATGATTGTTAAATACTAATAATTTGTTGTTAGGTACGATTAACCAAATGAATTTCTTCGTTTAAATTTTAGTGCCATAGAATATGGATTCTTTCAAATATCACCAAGTAACAAATTGAGAATATTTAATACTGTCACGTTTAAATTCTGCTACTTTCGGATTCTTTTCAAATCCTTTGAAGTTAAAACATTATTTTAAATTTAGCAGAATCGAAAATTAAAAATGTAGAATTTTTCAGATTCTAATAAAAAATTAATTTTCGTCGTGATTTAAATAAAATAAATTTAAAAGTAGAAAACATTCTATTGTAAACAATTTTAGGACCTGAGTTTCCTTGCATCAAAACATAATGTATAAAGGAATTTATTAGTTATTAACTAAAGTCAACATTGAATCAAAAAAATATCAGTATGAATACGATGCAATATTTTCGCGATCCAAGGAATTTTTTCATGGCTTAAGAAATTGACTTGATTGAAAGAAAATAAAGTTTCTTCATTTCAGGTACATTTTCCTGAAATAAACAAAATTTTCTTAGATCAAGAAAATATTGTAGGGTCGATCTGGGTAAGTACATAAAACTCTTGCTTTCAGTCAAGTGTCGGAGATTGCATTCAAATGGCAGCCTGACTCGTTTCAATTGAAATATATATCTAGATATATAATGTCGCAACCGCTCTCGCCCTGCCCCCCTGAGAAACTGTTCGAGTCAGCAGTTCTAGGAAGGCAGAGATCGGGGTGACTGAAAGCGAGAGCTTAGTATATAATACGGTATTAGTATGTTAAATAAAAATTTGGAATAATGAGCTAATTTTTTATTAACTTTTTTATCATAAAATAAAAATTATAACTTTTACGAACTGTTTACCGTTACGGAATTTTCCGTAGGACCAAACCCTTTTCCAGTTCGTTCAGGGCTAATGTTACGGAAAATTTCGTAATGCTAGCTCTAGTACTATACTTAATCAGTTAGTTTTAATTGCCAGTGGCCATTTTATTCATAGTTACGCAAGTATAACCCTCTACAATTTATATTTTAGATCCACGAAAGAAAATTAAAAATATGTTTTCACGAAAAATTTTGTTAATTAAAGAAGGTGATGATTGAAAGTAGAAAGCCCAAAGATAGTTCTGCTAAATCGTGAAACAAGAATCTTATCAAATATTTGAAATATCATTAATCAAAGTACAACCTTTTAATTTCGTAATACATTTATCCCTATCGACCCTACTGTCAGTAATCATACCAATTATAATTTTTAGGTTCAATGATAATTGTTTTCATCTTTTTTCTAATGCTAATTTTTTACTTACGTATATAAGTTGATAACCTTGAACACAAAATTGTAAACTATTCGCAAATAATTGTACAAATAATATAAGATTGAACGCATCTTTCAGCATTCCAATGCATCTTTTATAAGGAAGCAAAATATTACCATAAATAGCTAATAAAAATATAAAAAAGGCAAGAAAATTAGAATGATAAATATATTCATTAATTTATTATTATTTAGAAACCTGTTAATATGATCATGCTTTTGGATTATATGACTTGGCATGTTTCTGAAGTCATTGAAAGAATTTTTGTTGTTCATTTCAGTGACCATATTTATAATATATAACTGCAAAACTCTTAATTGACTGGCCAAGTGGAGACCAATTTGAGTAAAAAAACAATCTGTACCACAGTACGCCACATTTGCCATAGTCCCACCTAGCCACTCCATAAAGTAAGTTATTTCAAAAATAGGACTATAATTCCACTCGTAAGGGATGTAGCTATTTAAAAATAAAAAGCGAGTTGCATTTAAATCGGTTTTTCCCCACACGTCGATATTTAAATAAATTCCTTGAACCAAACGAGAGATGGTGGTAGCAAAAGCAAATCCAATTAAAATAGTCGTTATTTTTTTTCCAAATTGACTATACTCTATCATTATATTATATTCCTTCGATGTTTTGTTATCCCAGTCTTTGATAATAAAAGTGAGAAGCTTCTGCATTTCTAGTTTAAAAAAGTACAATATTAATTTTGGATATTTTGTTACATAAATTAGTACAGGAAAAAATATTGAAAACGTTTTATTAATCAAATAAGAAGGGATTGATTTTTCACAAAATCATAAATAATTGAAGATAGTGATTAGATTAAGATTCACACGGAGGATTGTTTAAAATACTAAAAAACTTTCTTTTTAAGTCAGCAGTTATGAATTAAATAATTTATAATGTTTTCAAACATCGTTAAGGTAAATATTTTCCAATTTTAAAGGTTTTTAATTGAGAAGCTTAGATATTGCAAAAGGACCTCGCACAATTTACATTAAAATCCAGCCCCGGTCAAATTGGCTGAAATTGCAATATAATATAGTTCAAAGCCTCCTAATTAAAAAACCCTAATGGGTACTAGTCCAAAAAATCAAAAGTTTTCGAGATAGGTGGGGCTGAAATCGAAAAATATGAACACAAGCGAATCTAATGTCCCGCTTGAAACTTGAAGATGAGGTGCAGATTTTTCAATAAATTGTGATCAGCATAATCACTGACAATACTAGAAACTCTGGTAAGACCAGTCCAGCTAATAAGGGCAAAAAAACGGCACTGTCCTAGTAATTATAGGCTAAATCATGGCGCTGTCTTGGCAATGTAAATACTGTTCGAAATATCAAAGGTGGAAGACAGTTAAGTCAACGAATACAAGACTTTATAGTCTTGTTTTAACTGACTGGACTAATAAGCTGCCTTGCCTTTGTTGTTTGGACTGATTTATAGTCTTGTCTTAACCGATTGGACTAATAACATGCCTTGCCTTTGTTGGTTGGACTGATCTATAGTCCTGAATTCATTGACTGGACTGTCTTCCACCTTTAATATTTCGAACAGTATTTACATTGCCAGGACAGCGCCATGATTTCGCCTATTATTACCAGGACAGCGCCATTTTGTTGCCCTTATTAGCTGGACGGGTCTTACCAGTGTTTTTAGTATAGTCAGTGATTGTGTTGATACCACTTTTTTGAAAAATCTGCACCTCATCTTCAAGTTTCAAGCGGAACATTAGATTCGCTTGTTGTCATAGTTTTCCCGTTCAGCCGAAAAAATAATCAGCCCAGCAGACAACTTTCCAAGACTCTAGTTAATATATCTACCTTAACTGTAATATTCCACAATGCCTAGGAAGTACCCCTATCAAATTTAACGAATCTGTCTCAGCAGGCTTCAACTAAGTCTGCCAAAACAATTTCGAGCTAAAAATAATCACAATAGGAAACTTTCAAATACTCTATTTAATATATTTATCCACACAGTAATATTTCACGATCCCTAGAAAATACCCCTATCACATCTGATGAAACAAGTGTCACCTTCGACCAATTAAAACCGTATAAAATATTTTACATTAAAAATAATGCCACAGACAACTTTTCAAGAATCCAGTTATTATACCTATTACTATAATAATATATTTTTTAAACCCTAGGAACTACCGCTATGGCATTTACGAATCACTGTCCAGCTCTCTTCATCAAGGCCGCTATAAAATTTTTAATTTTAAATAATCACCGCCGACAAATTTTCCAAAATAAAGTTAATATACAGGGTGTCCAAAAAGTCCCTGGACGGTTGGATATTTCCTCAGGTAAAATATTTTTCAAAAAAGTGAAGATCATTCCTGAAGTAAATTTCAACGAGGAATTCAATGGTGACCTTCATTTTGACCTTAAGGTTGACCTTCATGTCTTTTTGAAGGTCAACTTTGTTTTTTTTTAATGGAAACCCCCTTTTTACATCTGCAATTGATAGAGCGGAAAATTCTACGTTCAGGTACGTACCAAAGTCATCGGTCAACTGTAACGTTCAAGGTCAGGTAGAGGTTATTCAACGAGAAACAATTAATCAACGAGAAATTAATTGGTGAGCTCTGTATTGATCTTGGTGATGATCTTCAAGTATTTTTCAAGTTTTTTCTAAGCAGTTTACGTTGACGTTTAGCATTACCCACGAACGACGACGTGGAGGTAGTAAACTCTGTTCCCTTTGGGGTGCTTGATTAGCGCGAGTCCCCTTGCCTCTCAAATTTTGGGGTGCTTGATTAGCGTGAGTCCCCTTGCCTCTCACGCTTCAGTGAAGATGTTCGAACTAAAAACCTTCAGCTTCTTGACAAAAAGCTATGCGATTGTAAAAATGAGTTACAGCATTACGAATCATCTCCCTATCAATCAAAGTAGCTTGTTACAGAATCCTATTCCGCAATTCATCTAAGCTTCGCGGTTGCGTTGAGTATACTTTGCTCTTTGAATAAACTCAAAGAAAATAGTCGAGAGGCGTCAGATCAGGAGATCTAGCAGGCCACTCGATTTCACCCCTTCTTCCAATCCACCTTTGAGGGAACTAAGTATCCAAATATGCTTGAACTTCCCTACCGTAATGAGCCGCTGCTCCGTCCTGCTGGAAGAAAATATTTTGAAAATTATCGCCTGTAATCTCCCTTATTCTTGGTACAATTTGGTTTCTGAGAAGCTATTCATATGCACGGGCATTGAGATTACCATCGATAAAGAAATGGCCTATCAATGTATCATTCAAGGTACCGACCCAAACATTAATCTTTTGTGGATATTGTGTGTGACTCTCCAACATCCAATCAGGATTTGTGTCGGACCAACAACTACAATTTTGCCTGTTAACTTCACCTGTTAAAATGAAATTAGATTCATTTGAAAATACTCTATTGTACAAGAAAAGAGGATCTCTATCAATTCTGTCCATCATAATTTCACAAAATTCAACCCGGCGATCAGGGTCGACTTCATTGAGCTCTTGTACCAGATGAACTCTGTAAGGAAGGAAATTAATGCTTTTTAAAATATTTCGCACTGTCTCAGGAGCAACATAACGCTCATCACTAGCTCGACGTAAACTAAGGTGTGGGTTTTCAACAAAAGCTTGGGCTATGTCCATCTACATTTCCTCAGATCCTGCAGATTTTGGCTGACCAGTTCTCTGCGATTAAAAAGTAAACGAACTTGATCATAAAATCGAACTCGATCTCCCCAACCACGCATCATTAAAACAGATACCCTCTCTCATTCCGAAATTTTAGCTCGCGCCATAATAATCTTTTAGCGCAAGATAGTAAGTATGTACTCGTAATACGTATATTTAGTTTCGATTCGTAATATTCGCATGGGAAAACGGTATAGGACTTATGGTATCGCCTTAGGTATTGACTTGGGTATCAAAAAACGGTATAGGACTGTCTAGCTCTTCGGGGAGGAACAGAACTTTCACCAGAACACCTGGAACTTTTAATGAAAAATTTCCTTTTGATTTTACAATATTCAAAACACTGTAACCAAGATGACCTATGACTTGGGTACGTATCTAAATGTAGAATTTTCCGCTCTATCGATTGCAGCTGTAAAAAAGGGGGTTTCCATTTGAAAAAACAAAGTGGACGTTCAAAAGACCATGAAGGTCAACCTCAAGTTCAAAATGAAGGTCACCATTGAATTCCTCGTTGAAATTTACTTCAAGAATTAAACTGACCTCTTGGAAAACTTTGTTAATTTCAAATAACCTCTAACTGACCTTGAAATTTACAATTGACCTATGACTTGGGTACGTACCTAAACGTAGAATTTTCCGCCCTATCGATTGTAGATGTAAAAAAGGGGGTTTCCATTTGAAAAAACAAAGTTGACCTTCAAAAAGCCATGAAGGTCAATTTCAAGGTCAAAATGAAGGTCACCATTCAATTCCTTGTTGAAATTTACTTTAGGAATGAGTAATAGGAAGTCTCAGCTCTTTTTAATTAAAACTGCCAAGAAAGTTTTAAATTCAAAATAGTAATCACAGACAAGTTTCCAAAACTCTAGTTAATATATTTATGCCCCTTTTCATATTCGACAACCCCTAGAAACTACCCCTGTCTCTAGGTTTGTTAAATGCGATAGGGATATTTCCTGGGGGTTATGGGATATTATTGTGGAGATAAATAGAATAACAAGAGTCTTGGAAAGATGTATGAGGTGATTCTTTTTAATCAAAAATTTTGTTGGCTCTTTTAGGTGAAGACAGCTGAGACCTGGTTCGTCCATTACTGTAGAAATAGATATATTAACCAGTCTTAAATTCTCCGAAGAAAATGAAACTACCGAAAATATTTATTCCGGAACTTTTCGAATAAAAATTTCCAAATTCTAGAAATTACAAAATTCTCGAAAATAGTAAATTTCCAAAAATAGCTCGAAAAAAATAGTAATATGTCGAATTTCCGAATCGCCGAAAAAAAAAGATTGAACAGTAAACTTGTGAATAAATATTCCATGTAAACAGGAGCGCACAAACCATGTATGAAAAGTAGCGGTTGCTACCCCAACTGGGGGGTGGGTACCTAAGAGGTTGGGTGGGCAGTATGTCATTTTTTAAATCTCACTTATTATATTAATTATTCATTAGTTTCTAGGAGATAAAAACTGTTGAATAATTTCTACGCAGGAATTTGAAAATTTGGAAACTTACTATTTTCGAGAATTTGAAAGCCCGGACCTTAACATTTCGCAAATTAAAAATTTCTGAAATAAAAACCTTTATAATTATTATCATTCCTGAAATATATACAAACTTTTTCTGTAGCATCGGAAAAGGATCATCTTTGTCAGAGAGACTAAAACAGGCAAGTTGATACTGAGAATATCACTTATGATGTTTAAATCACCCCAATTTAAAAACAGCTCTATATCTTGCGTTAATATTACAGTGAAAAAGACAACAGATATTGCGAAAGTAGAGAGGAATTGTGCTAATCGTTCGTTTCGGCATTCTGGGTCAGGCCATAGTCCAAGATTTCGAAGAGAAATACGACTCAGTTTCATAAAAAAGTCGAGAGCTATTAAACAACAAACATTATGTTAAGTTTTAAGAAATTGCAACTGTTACAGTAAAAGTATGCTATATAAATATATCACATTGAAGCGGTCTAAATAAACGACTTTCGATTTTCGGTGATATCGATCCCTCTAATTTGTTCGTTTTCCGTAAAAAGAAATTGCCTAATTTCTTCAAATCTGTCAACATTAACCCGTGATTTTAAAAGGAACATGGGATTTTATATAAGAAAAGCTCAGTTTTAAAAAAATGGAATAAAGAACTACTTGTTATTAACTTTTTGTAAATTAAAGCTTAGTCACTTCTTGAGTCATGCATATTCAAGGAGTAATTTCCACTCCATTAATTTTAAAAACGCTTCACTCTTGCATAGCGGCGTTGCCAGTTGAAATCCCAGCTGAGGCAGATTTTTATCTAATTCTAATTTTGATCCATTAACAAGGGGGGAAATGTTCTATAGGAATAATATTTTATATAATTGAAAATTAGTTTAAAAATATGCAGAAACCGTTTAATTAACGAATAAGAATAATTACCTTAATATTTTATAATCAACTAAAATAATTGACCCCCGGAAATTACCCAACAAGATTCCAAGTATTTTTTTAACCACCGTCAAACAGGGTAATTTCGCACAACCCTAAATTCATTACACAAAACTGTTCCAAGAATCTGGAATCAGTTCAAGCCTTAACTGTTTCTAAATTCTGTTTAGAACCATCCACATTAAGGAATTTTAACCCTCCGTTTACAGACTTCTTTTTCCTACCTTCCATTTACAGACATGGTCTTTTAAGTCCTACTCAGTTTTGGAACTGTTTCTGGCTTTCAAAAAGTTTAGTAAAATTCAGGGTTATTTTTCTAAGTGTCTACTGCATGCTCCAATTGTTGTTGGTCTCAATCGTTAAAAAAATTTTTAAATGAGAATTGACATTTGGGGGAAAATAGAAAAAAAATCCATGCTTGTTACAAAATTCATAATTTCGCAACAAATAATTTTTTTTAAATCGTTGCAGAGTTTGAAAGCTTAGACCATGAGCTTCGAAGAAAAACATAGGCCCATTTGTGGCGGCTTAAAAAAGTTGCATTATTTGAAGACTTGAAAAATGAGAATATCTTACAGTGATTCATGCAGTCATAGAAAAAGTAGGATATTGAATGGTAATCCATATCTATTGCACAAAGATACACCAGAATTGCATGAAAACTTTATTTGGCCCATGTAAATACCCGAAAATTACAAAAATGAAGCTAAACAATTAATGTTCACTGACTGCTAAAAACACTAACGGGGTTTACAGACAGGGTCTTTATGTCGCTGTACGCACTTTCACCCCGCACCGCTCAAAGGTTAACTGACGAACTGCAGCGCCACTTACAGGACCTGATTCTATTACTACCTAGATTTTTTAGAGGGGGGAACCGAACTTCCATATTTTCGCAAAGGCGAGACATTTCAGTTTTGAAAAATCGTTTGTGCCTTAAAATCCCCTGTCTGTAAACGGAGGGTTAACTATCAATTTAGGAATGTCAGAACTTCCCGCATGTTCAAAATTACCCCGTGTGACGGTAACTTTCAATTACCTGAACAATTATTATTCGCTTATAAGATTCTTGTGCCCCTTTTATTCGCAAAAAGTTGTTAATTAATCAGAAGTGAATGTTTAACGATTACTCCGGGTAAATAATTTGTTGAAGAACAAGATAAACATCTGCCTCAGCTGGGATTTGAACTGGCAACGCCACTATGCAAGAGTAGAGCGTTCACAGAGTTTAAAAAAGTAATAATATCTTTCCAAAATTATTCGTGAAAGCAATTATTTCGCGTCATAAATAATGCAGTTTATGAATACCAAGATTAATATTTCTTCTTTAGCATATTTGGCAATTATTTAAACAATATTGACTAGTTTCAACAATTGGTTTCTCCCGTAAATCATGAAATGTGAATATATTCTGGAATTAATGGCGGAGTAAATTAATTTGTAGAAAGACATTTTTCTGTGAAGGACAGTTTGCAATTATTCAGACAATGTCGCTTATTATACAGTATTTTTTATTTTAGAACTTATAACCTAATTGTTTACCAAATAATTTTTTTAAACCATATATTCAGTGACGTTACAAATAGTTATTTTTCAGATCAATTTCGTTGAGATAAGAAATTACTGAATAATAAGCGACATAGTGTAAAGATTCGAAAAAAAATGGTCTCAGCCTTTTCTGTGAAAGAAGCAAGAGATATTAATTGTTGAAATCATTCTTGCAAAGTATCATTCAAGAAGAGTATCACTTTTAACATTCATAAACTGCGTCCTTAAGGTGGCTTGGGCGTTTGGTGCCGTACAATGTGGGGGGCACTGTGGGGGCTATCTATCATGCGATCAGTCTTTATTTGAATTTTATTGATATACGCA
>NC_046658.1:114359032-114380616 GCF_010883055.1 Belonocnema kinseyi | reverse complement strand
TTTCTTTTTTGCAAAGTGATCTAGTATATTTTCTTTCGATAATATCAAATTTTCAGAACTGCCTGTGATTTTTTTAAAAAGCGCCCAAGCCACCTTAATCTCACAAAATAATATCTTTCCCAGCTTTACGGGGGAAAAATTGATTCAATAAATGTAAATTGTTTAAATCATTTCTAAATATCCTTAATAAAAAAAAGATTACTCTAGACATTTATGTATTTTGCTATTAATTGAAGTGATAAATTTTCCAGCAAATTGTAATACCCCCCCCCCCCCTCCACCTACATAACACTTTTTTCATTTGTTTTAACATGTATCACTAGGGTGGTCCAAAATTCAGGTTTCTGAATTTAAACTTAGGTTGCGGGAGATATTACGAATTTTTGGGGAGTCTCTAATTAATCGTTTCCATTAAACTGCTTCAAATTTTGATGTCCCACACCCCCACTTGTGGAGACCCAAAAATGCCCCAAAAAACTGAAATTGACATTTTTGCAAAAAAAAAACTAAAAAATTCATTTTTGTTTAAATAATTTTTTTTGCACCCACTTATTGAAAGGTAGATTTTTTATGTTTGATTGGACAATTGGACATTTTTACGAATAATTATCATTGTTTCAAACATTCAGTATTTGTTTAAACAATTAATTATTATTTAATTGTAACTTTTTCTTAAAAATAGGTATAAAATTCTAGTTGAAAAAAAATTGTTAGCTTTTCTGCTTATTATTAAATAAGTTCATATTAATATTATAATAATTATCTTAATATTAAATATCTATTATTGAATATCATTAAGATATTAGTACCTTATTTTGCAACGAATTCTTATTTATTTAAATAAATTTTCTTTGTTTAAACATTTTTTTTCGAAAATAAATGTTTGAAATTTCTGCTTTTTTTGCAATTATTGTGGTAATTCTTCATTGTTGAGAGCAAAATTTTTTGGTTTTAATTTCCAGTGACGTTCAAAAAATACAAAGATTTTTAATTCCTTTGAGAATACTAACAGCTAATCTGCGGGATCAACATAAACAAAACAGAAACTTACTTTGAGCTTTCAGAGGACAAATAAGTGTGTCTACGAGGGTGATTTAAAGGAAAAAGTTATGAAAATAATTTCAGAACGACAGAATTGAATGTAATTTTTATAAAATGAAGTCTTACTAAAAAAAATACTTTTCATGACCAATGTAAAACATTTTAGGAACAAATATTGGTCATTCAAAGCATTTGTTTGACGTTTAAATATTTAACAATAAGCGATACACTTAATTGAATTGAGAAAAGAATCCGATTTTTGAATCACAATTTCCAATAAAATGTTACATTAATATTTAATAAATTTATTAAACAATACGTTAATGGTTTAGACAAAAAATAGTGCTCTTTACAATGACAAATTACCACAATAATTGCAGAATAACAAAAATTTCAAACATTTATTTTCGAAAAAAATTGTTTAAACAAATTTTATTGAAAGAAATAAGAATTTATTATTAAATAAAGTACTAGTATCTAAATGACGTAGATATTTAATAATAAGCAGCAAAGCTAACTAAATAAAAAAAAAACTAGAGTCCTATACCTCTTTTTCAGAAAAAGTTACAATTGAATAATGATAAATCGTTTGAAAATACTAAATGCTTGAAACAAAGATCATTGTTCCTAAAAATGACCAATTGTCCAATCAAACATAAAAAATGTACCTTTTAATGATTGGGTGCAAAAAAATTATTTAAACAAAGGAAAAATTGTTTAAAAAATTGTTAGTTAGTTGAAAAATACTGAAAACTATTCCACAAGGGTGGGGGGCATCAAAATTTAAAGTAATTTAATGTAAATGATTGATTAGAGGCTTCTTAACAAATTCTTCATAACTTCCGCATGCTAAGTTTAAATCGAGAAACCTGAATCCAATTTTTCCGAAAACCAAAATTTCCCCATGTCAATTGCTTGCAGCGTTTTTATTCAACTTCAGATAAATAATATATCCAGGATTTACTGTGAAGTTTTTACAATTTGATGAGAAGCATGATGCAAAAAGAAATTTTTTAAACAATTTTAAAATATGCTAAACTGAAAATATTGTTCTTTTACGTTGATAAACAATATCATTTATATCGAAAAATAGTAACCTTAACGAAAAACTGAAACTAAAATTGTTTAAAAACTTGAAAATTAGTTTAGAAATACTTGGAAACTTTTCACTTATTAAGCAAATTATGCCTTGAAAATTTGAGAAGTGACTAAACTTTTATTGCCAATTTTTCGAAAACTGAACATTTCTCATTTAAAATCTAATGTTAATTTCAAAAGCACGGGTTAATGTTGACTGATCTCAAAAAATTGAATTTCTTTTCCCGGAAAACGAACAAAATGAGTGGGGATGTATCACCAAGGATCAGTGCAAAAACTAAAAAACAATTGAATTGCTCACAAGTAACCAGTTATAGCTCAATTTGATTTTAGAACATTTTGACACCGTTTATTTTTCTAAATTAAAATTTAATTTATTTTTGTGTAGAGTCTTTAAAAATGGTATAGCTTTAAAGAATGTAAATCTGGAAAATTTTATAAAAAGAAGCAAAGGCTTGGAAAACCGTCAAACTCGTAAATATTGAATTTAAATGATAAAATGAACTTAATTTTTATTTTGTAGAGCACACACCTTCTTTTCCATTCATTTTGTTAGAGTATAAGTCAATCGCGAGTTTATGCGTACTAAGGTATCACTCTTTTTGAATTATTTCTTCTTGCGTATACAACGCATGCTCGTGCACGCTGGACATACATTGTATAATACATATTATACTTCTGATACATAATGTAAATCGAGAGCTCATACGAGGCTGATCGTCGTGAAAGTTGTACCAGTAGCTTTTATCAGCTTACTGTCGTTTTTGTATTGATCTCAGGATAAGACATATTAAAAAAAATAATTTCCCTGTGAAGATCAGGTAATTACTAGAAATAATTTAATTCATTTTGCAATTATAAATATTTTTATTTTTATAAATAGCGTAAAGTACCAGTTTTGTCTATGTGTGTGTTTTAAAACTATTTTGTTCGCGAATACAAATATTGGCGATAATTGTGAGAATAAGCTAACAAAATTTATTTACATTTAAAGAATAAGCGAAAAAAACGTGATCAATCTATTTCTTGAAAAAATGAGATAATGATTGTGTGTGCATTTTCGGAATGTCATAAGTTCGATTATGAAATTTAATTTAGCGAAACAAACTTGTCCGATTTTAATGTTTTTCCATTAAATATAATTAAATTAAAAAATTATATTTTTGTTTACAGATTCAATATATAATTAATTAAAACTTTTTAAGCATGTAAACTCTTTTTAAAATTCATAAATATTTTTCAATTTTCTCTTATAATATATAATTGTTCAAAACTTTAAAATTATTATTTTGTTTTAATTTGAAAACATAGTAATCATGTGTAAAATGATCTTCCGATTTTATGCATGTAACGACAAATGGTAAATTTATATCATTAGAACATGAGCGATCAGCGAAATATGCCTTTGCTGAATCAAAAGAGAATAACTCCTGACTGATTGTAATAGCCCATTTTAAATTGCATTTTAAACCATGGAAAATAAAAATTTTTTCGATTAGCGTCATATGGTATTTAATAAAGCTTGATAGTGCCTATATACAAGAAACAAGTTTCACAAATTAATTGAAAGTCGATTATAAAGACATGCCCGCCAATTTTACGTTATCAAGAAATGTTTGTAATTAAAAATACTGTAATTCATATATTATTAGTGCATATATTTAACACCTGTGACACGAATATTTAAAATATTATAATCGCCTGATGACAAAAATGTCTTATTCAATAATACTAATTGGCGAGTTTGAGTAATCTCCCAAAATTTTATTGCGAAATTGTTATGACAATAAAGTGCGATGAGTTTTTGTGTATAGTTCAAATTTAAAAATCCTAGTTTGATTGTTCTAAAATTGTATTATCTGATTCAAAATGAAAGCATTTGATCCAAAATTTGAATTACTTTGTTAAAAATTACATTTGTTTACAATTGAATTACTTTTCTGAATATTCGTTTCCTTTTTCGTTTAGAATTTATTTGAATAATAATTCAATTATTTCATTTTTTCTGCAAAATTCATGTACTTCTTTCACAATTCGTATTTTCGTGTAGAAAATAAATTCCTTTGGTTGCAAATCTCCACATTTCTATACATCCATATTTCGAAAATACAGGCTTTACGATGGTGTCTTTCTATCTGTTGTGGTTTGTGCGTCGTTTCGCTTTTTCTGGTATTATAAATAAGAGTAGTACATAAATTAATCAATTACTTGGCGAAATTATATAATGAGAATTGTATTATTAAAAAAATTAAATATTTTAGTATAATTTATACATTTAGTTTGATTTTTTTGAAAATTTAAATAATTTGAATACATTCAAATGCTTACTTTTAGTGCAAAATACTTAATTAATTTTTGATAAAAATTCAATTTTATCAAAAAAGGATTTAGCATACCTTAGCTTTCCCTACTTCAATTTTGTTCTCGTTTGTCATTATAATCCCTTAAATTCATCCCTCTGGTGACTTTTTGTATAAAAGAGGAATCAAAGAACATTTGTAAAACTAATCACCGACGTTTGGGCACTCATACAGTACCCTTATCAAGGCAAAAAATAAACAAAAAATAAAAATTCGAGTAGACAGGAACAGTAATAAAACCACGACCCTTTTTCCCTGACACCCGAGAATCAAGTGAGGGTTAAAAGGCTAACCAAAAAAAGAATTTTTTTCTTTTCATTTTTAGGAAAATGTTTTCTTTTTTCAGGTTGCAGTAGAAACATTTTGTGGTGGTTGTCCAAATTTGATCGTTCGATTCCTGGTTTTATTTTCAGGAATTCTGCACATTAAATTAAATCTTATGGTCTGAACAATCTTACCTCAAATTGAAGTGTTTCTGCTACGTAACATTAGAAATAGAAATTCCCAATTAGGTAAGCAAGTATAAACACTATAAAAGGAATATTGTAAAGGAACGATTTTGAGTTCTTATCCGTTAAATACTAAAAAAGATTGCATGTGTGTTTAATTTAAATTAAGAAGTTTTTTCAGGTCTTAAATTATTAAGGTGTTTAATTGCAAACGGGACTACTAGTGATTGTCAAATATTAATAATTTGTTGTTATCGATGATTAACTTAATAAATTTCTTCGTTCACATTTGAGAGACTCAAGTGTAGGAAAATTGAAATTTAGACATTCTGAATTTTTCAGATTGTAATAGAAAAAAGTAAATTAGCTTTCTTCTTTGCTTAAAAACTGATTGCATAAAGTAATTTATTATTTAATAACAAAAGTCAACATTGAATCCAGAAAATATCAGTACGAATACAAAGCAATATTGTTTTGATCCAAGAAAATTGTTCTTGTATCAAGAAAATGTACTTGGTTGAAGAAAACCAAAACGCGTTTAGTATGATAAAGAAAACATTTGAAATGAAAAGCCAGTTAGTTATCAACTTTTTTTTACAAAATATATTTTCGTAGGATTAACTCATTAACGTCACTTTTTTCAACTACCCATTTTTCTAAAACATTTCACTATGAAAACGTCTGTCAAAAAATTCGAGAAGTACCTATCCTACTATTTTCGAGTTCGCTCTTTCCAATGGTGCAATCAAAATTACATAAAATATGGCTTTTTACACTATTTTTGCAAATTAATGCAAAAAAAAACACGAATTTTTCAGGCCTGTTTTTTTCTTTTCACATTTTCGATACCTTTTCGTAAGAATATTCAACAATAGAATAGTGTAATCGTGTCCTCGATTGTTATGCTTTCGAATGGTATCATTGGTTTTATTTTTATTATACTCTGAACTTGCAAAAGAACGGCAAAAACAATGGAAAAATTGATCATTTTTTCGACTAATCATTTACTGCGATTAAAACACACTTTTTGTACCGAACCTGCATGGTCTATATAGTTACTATTGTTTTTTGGGTCGCTGATAACCAATCTGCTATTATTTTTGCAAAATTAATTTGTTTAAACAGTTTGTTTAAACAAATTATTGCAAAAAATGAGAATTTTTTAATTTACTTGCAGAATCGTATTCTACGGAAAAAGATACATCGAAAATATGTATTGTCAATTTTAATTATTTAAATAATTAAGTTAGTATCAGCAAATATCATTTTTCTATACCCAAATACATTGTTACATATCGTTTTCTAGGTTTTCGGGGTCGCTGATCACGAATTTGATATTAATTTTTCAAAATTATATTGTTGAAACAATATGTTTGACAATGTAGGCAAAAATATCCAATCGTTCCGAAGTCATTTCAAGAGTTGTAATTTGCAATAATCATACTCTCGTATCATTCTTAACCTCAAAAAATGAAAATCTTCACTCATCAGAATTTTCGCAGAACAATAATTGGTTTAATCTTTGATTAATCACGTTGATCATTATATTGAGACGACGCAAACAAAAGTTTTTTTATAAAATATTTTATCATGGATATTATCAAATAGGATTGCGTCATCGCAGTACATTTTCGCGCCATTATTACCTTATACAAATATAACCTGCGAGCTCAAATTTGGACATTTACTATTTTTTAACAATATATGCAAACAAATGATATGTTTTTAAAATAGTTTGAACAGTTTTAATGCTTCCTTCATGATATTTGCGTATCATACTCTTAACCTCGAAAAGTGAATATCGGTAGTCTTTGATAGGGGTTAATAATATTTTTGCTAGTTCGAATTATTATTAAAGGATAATTTATTTCGTCTTTATTAACTATCATTATCTTGAGACGACATATATGTTGTAATATATTTTGCATAGACATTAGACAGAAAGCATTGAATCATCGTAATAATAGTACATATTTCCACAACGATCATCTTGTAAAAAAATAACAACACATCTAATTTTGACACACTCACCATTTCATTCGAATCACAATGCGGAAACGTACTCTTTCCGAATCAAAAAATGCGAGAAAGAAACATCGTATTAATATAGTAGAAAATACTGTAAAAGAAAATCACGTTGATGCAGTATTCATGCCTGTTCCAGACGATTCTGGTGAATCTGATCATAGTGAAGATGATTTGTCATTTATTGGTGACGAAGGTAATAAGCAAGGTGATATTGAAATGGGCGAAGAGTATTCAAAGACTCAAACATTTCAGTCGTATCAAAAAGTATTGGAAAATTATAGTACAAGTCAGAAAAAATTGGAAGAAGAACATGTTTATAATTGGATTGATGGAGAGATGATGTATAGTGATACTCTATCAAATGATATCTGTCTGAGGTACAAAATGAAAAAATTCTTGCTAGTTCACCAACAGATTTATTGGAAATTTGTTTTCTGAAGAACTAAGGAAATATATTATTGATTCTACGTTGAAACGAGGATACAAACGATTATCACAAAGAGATTATTGGTCTTCAAAAACTTTGCTACGGTTTGATGTAGTAACATCAGCTATGGACCGTCGTAAATTTGAAACTATAAAATCTAACATCAAATTTCACAAACGAGACGATGAAGACGCAAAGGATAAGGCTTGACGTGTACGTCAAATTCTGAACATTTTCAATGAAAATATCAAGACTTTTGGATATTTTTGTACAGCACTTTCTATTGATAAAATGATGATAAAATTTTACGGCAAAATCAGTTTCAAGCAATTTATCAGAGGAAAACCGATTCGATTTGGTATCAAAATGTGGGCATTATGCGGTTCGAATGGTTACTTATTTCATTTTTATATTTACTGTGGCAAAAATGAAAAAGTTAATTTCCTAATGAAATTGCTCAAGGTAGTCGAGTTGTTTTACAAATGCTTCCAGAATTTTTGCTCAAGAGTTCTCCTCGTAATAGACTTCAGTATCATATCTACTTTGATAACTTATTTTCTTCTCCTGACCTGTTAGTGCATCTGAAAAATCAAAATCTGCGAACGACCGGCACTGTAAGAAAAGATAGGATTGAAGTGTCTAACGAAATCGATGCGAAAGCTCGTAGAGGAACATCTAAAATAAAGCATGGTAGCAATAGTGGTACTAATTTTGTCACAGTTATGGATTCAAAAGCAGTTTCGATTCTTTCTTCAGCTGCTGGCATCACCCCTACTCCGAACGTATCACGTTATGATAAGGAAGCCAAGGGAAAAGCTGCAATACCTTTTCCAAATGCCTTCAAAGTTTATAACAATTTTATGGGTGGAGTCGACCTACACGATCAGCACTGCAGCAACTTGATGCCAATAATTCGAGCCAAGAAATGGACATGGACCATTTTCATTAGACTGATACAGGCATCAATCACAAACGCTATAATGCTTTACAGTTCAGTGAGCAAAAATAAATTAGGAATAAAAGATGTTGCCATGGAAATTTGTGAAAAATATTTAATTGCTTTCAATGTGTCAGAAAAGAAACATTCAAATCATACTCTCGAAACACAGGATTCAAGCAGTATTGCTCATACGAGAAGTGCGAAATAAGAACCGTGAAATCTTGCAAAGAGTGTCAAGCATACTTTTGCATGAAATGTTTCAAACAAACGCACGAGTAAACAACTTCAAGCACACATAAAAAAATTATGAAAATTTAAAAAGAAATTTTTAAATATTAAAAAAATTTAAAAAAAAAGATGATTGTCGGTGACATGTACTTCCTCGTGGTGGGAATCGGGCAACATCAGTTGGGCTCAACGATGGCAGAACATGTTAAATTATTCAATGCAATTCCTGTTTGAAAAGATAACAACAAATAAAATAAAGTTTTCTACGATTAAATAACTAAATTTTTCCTTAGATTACAGACTCACGAAATAATTTTTTTAATGTAGTGACAGTTATGCATACACTGTCAAACATATTGTTTGTACAATACAATTTTGAAAAATTAATATCAAATTCGTCATCAGCGACCCCGAAAAGCTAGAAAACGATATGTAACAATGTATTTGGATATAGAAAATTGATATTTGCTGATATTAACTTAATTATTTAAATAATTGAAATTTACTATACATATTTTCGACGTATTTTTTCCGTAGAATACGATTCTGCAAGTAAATTAAAAAAATTCTTATTTTTTGCAATAATTTGTTTTCAAAAAATGTTTAAACAAATTAATTTTGCAAAAATAATAGCAATTTTTCCATTGTTTTTGCCGTTATTTTGCAAGTTCAGACTATGATAATAATAAAAACAATGATTCCATTCGAAAGCATAACAATCGAGAACACGATTACACTATTCTATTGTTAAATATTCTTACGAAAAGGTATCGAAAATGTGAAAAGAAAAAAAAAACAGGCCTGAAAAATTCGTGTTTTTTGCATTAATTTGCAAAAATAGTGAAATGTTTTAGAGAAATGGTTAGATGAAAAAAGTGTCCTTGTGACGTTAATCCCTTTTCCAGGTCGTTCAGGCCTAATGTTACGGAAAATTTCGTAATACTTGACCGGATATTTTTACGGGAAATACCACAATACTGGTCCCTTCCTATATTTTATTATTTGTAAAAAAAAGGTGTTTTTTTATTATTAGTTATTGCTTTAAGGGCATGTGCCATACTCAAATACTTATAGAACCGACCTCACTTGATCAGTTGATTGAATCTTTTTTTAACCTAAACATTTTTTTTTAAATAAAATATCAGACTGAAACTTTGGAAAATGTATCATAAGACCATAAAATACGTTTATGTACCTAATTTCCGTAGGAATTTTGCTAAAAATTATTTTTAAAGAAATTAAAACTGATGCCATTTTTTGATTGATTTTTTTGCAACTTTGAAATTTTTTGAATCTGAGGACTGTTTTATTTTTAAAATATCTGCAAGATGTAAAAACGTACATAAACCTAATTTACGGTCGGCTCTTGCATTTGACGAAGTTTGAGAACAATATTTTACATATAAAGAAGGTTCTTAGGTTTAAAAAATGTCAGGGTTCAAAGGAAACATGTAAAAAAATTGTCCCAGTTTTAATTTATTTAAAAAATTTTTTTAGCGAAATTCCTACTCGAATGAAGTACACAAACGTAGTTTATATCCTTCTGATACATTTTTCAAAGTTTCCGTCCAATATTTTATTTAAAAAAAAAGTTCCAAAGAAAATTCAGTAAACTGATAAAGTGAAGTCGTTAATATAGGCATCTGAGTGTGTCACATACCCTTAATCAATTATTTTTTGAGAAACTGATATGCTTTCAGAATTCTACTTCGCAATTGTGTCAACTCATATTTTGATTTGAGTATTCCCTACATCAAGTACGTTTTTTGAATTTTTTAGGAACATAAGATGAATAATTATTTTTACAACAATGTAACAATATTTTCCAATTTATGGAGAAAGTTTTAAATTTTTTATAATGATTTTTAAAACAGGCTAGAAGATATATTCTTAAAACGTATTCTTATAAATGACAAAAATTTTAAAGCACACATACATTATAAGCATCAGTGACAAAAATCTAGTTTTGACATATTTAGGAGTGAATAGAATCTCACTTTGTTGTGTTAATTAAATAAGGTGAAGATTGAAAGAAGAAAGTTTAAAGATTATTTTGGCAAAAATTTGAAAGAATAACCTTATCAAATATAATATCATTTGTCAAAATATAACTTTGTAATTTCGTAACACACTTACCCCTATCGAGCCTAATGTCCGTAATTGTACCAATATTTTTTAGATTTGATGATAATTATTTTCATGTTCTTTCTAAGGCTCATTTTTAATTACGTTCATAACCTGATAACATTGAATAAAAAATTGCAAACTAGACGCAGCTAATTGTGCAAATAGCATAGGATTGAACGTATCTTTCAGCATTCCAATGCATCTTTTATAAGGAATCAAAATATTACCATAAATATAGAATAAAAATATAAAAGGGCAATAAAATTAAAATGACAAACATATTAATTAATTTATTATTATTTAGGAACTTTGGATTATATGACTTAGTATGTCTCTGAAGCCTGTGGAAGAAATTTTGTTGTTCATTTCAGTGAAAATATTCAGAATTTTTAACTGCAAAATTTTAAATTGACCGGCTAGGTGAAAATCAATTTGCGAAAATAAACAATCTATGCTACAGTAATTCACGTTTGCCATAGTTGCAGCCAAGCGCCCCATGGAGTAGGTAACTTCAAAAACAAGACTATAATTCCACTTGTACGGGATGTAAATTTAAAATATGCGAGTTGCATTTA
The DNA here is from genome assembly GCF_010883055.1 of Belonocnema kinseyi. Taxonomy (NCBI): domain Eukaryota; kingdom Metazoa; phylum Arthropoda; class Insecta; order Hymenoptera; family Cynipidae; genus Belonocnema; species Belonocnema kinseyi. Next base: position 114,369,343 of record NC_046658.1, on the reverse strand, counting down.
AATGTGTTTTTCCTCACACGTCGATATCCTAGTAAAAACCTTGAACCAAACAAGAGATATTGGTTCATTATATTTTATTTTTTCAATGTTATGTTATCTCAGTCTTTGACGATAAAAACAAGAAGTTTCTGCATTTCTAATTTAAAAAGAAAAGTATAACATTCATGTTGCACTTTTTTTTTACAAAAAATAGTACGGGATAATAAATTTGAAACGTTTCATCAATAAAATAAAAAATGTTAAGTCAGCAGTTATGAACTAAGTTATTTTTAATATTTTCAAACTTTGCAAAGATAACAATTTTCTAATTTCAAAAGTTTTAAATTAAATTAGCATATTTAAAAAAAATGGATGATTTCAGTGTCAGATGGACTAAAATTAAAATGCTTTACACACATAGTATATTTTTGAATTCATCGCAAAAAATGGAGTTGAAAATAATAATAGAAATTTTTTGTTCAATTAATAATTAATGAGTAACTAACAATTAAAGATTAGGTAATCAGAAGCACGGGTGTTCACTGCGTATGCGATCACGGTGAGTGTAAAGGCCCAACACGACTTCGAATGAGAGGCGAAGTATAGAAATATACTATTAGATATCTCCCAACTCGGTTTCTATATATTGAATGTTTACTTAATTTAGATAGTCCCTTTTTTGGATGCATTTTTACTCCTATATGTACACAATATACTCTTTTGAGTGAAATACATCACTCAGAGTCTTAAGAGAATTTTAAAAAGTTATTAAGGGGTTTTTGAAAAAAATGGTACATTTTTTTTAAATGCTGTCAAAAATCTGAATGATGTATTTGAGCAAAAACGGTATATTGTATGCCCTCCAGTGTGAAAAATACATTGGTAGTGATTATTCAAATAAAATAAGCATTTTATTTTCAAGAACCAGCTTGAATCACCCATAGCTTTTTTCTTCTTCAAATTTGGCCAAAACTTTGTGTGTACGCAAGCAGAAGTAAAAATACACAGGCAGCATTTATTTTAATTAAATAAACTATTTATTTACAAATCCAATTCGAAGAACGCCTAAATATATATTTGCTTAATTCTCTCAAAACTCAGAGATCATTATATGCCACAATTAACCAAATTCAAGACAACGAATTCGGACAACAAAATGTTCCAGTTTCGAAGCCTTCAAATTAAAAAGCGTTCTAATATGAATCTGGGAAAATTGTAAAATTAAACACATAATTTTTAATGGTTTGCTTCATTTAGTTTAAAATCGAAATCAGACCCAAAGTATAAAATCCTTAAATGTTAATAAAAAATAAAAAATTCATAAATCGTGTTATGCAATTAATTAAAGAACTCCCTGAATATAGAATTTTACTTTAAAGGGGGAAATTCCTGATATTTTATTGTATCTATTTTATAATTGTCAAAACTTTCAATATAAAAATAAAAATAATAATTAAAATTCCGCAAAAACAATGAAACTACCGGAAAGGTATATTCAGAAAAATTCCGAATCCGAATTTCTAAATTCTAGAAATTATAAAATTGTCGAAAGTAGTGAATTCTTTTGCAGGAATTTTAAAAATCGGCAATTTACTCTGCCGGAATTTTACATTTTGGCCATTTATTATTTTCGGAAACTTGAAAGCCCAAATTTTAAAATTTAGTGAACTTAAAATTTCTAAAATAAAAAGCTTCATAATTATTATTATTCCTCAAATATATACACGCTTTTTCTTTTGCACCGTAGAACGATCATCTTTACAAAAGAGACTAAAACAGGCAAATGGATAGTAAAAATATTACTTATGATGTCTAAGTCACGCCAATTTAATAAAAACTGTATATTTTGCGTTTATACTACAGAGAAGAAGATAAAAAGTATTTTAACAATACTTCAGAAGAGTGCTCATCATTCTTTTTTGCAGTCTGAACCAGGCCATAGTCCAAAATTTCGAAGAGTAATACGATTTAGTTTCATTAAAAAATTGACCGTTATTGAACAAAAATATTATTAGAAATTGCAATGAATTAATTAAATTAATATATTCCTAGTAACTTCTGTATAATATATCACACAAAAGCGGTCCAATAAAACGACCTTCGTTTTTCAAGAAAAAGAAATTGACCATTTGGTTTAAAGCTGTTAACATTAATCCGTGCTTTTGAAGTTAACGCGGAATTTTAAATGAGAAAAGCTTAGTTTTCGAAAAAATGGAACAAAGAAGTACTTGTTATTAATTTTTTTTATATTGAAGTTTAGTCACTTCTTAAGAAATAATAAGGGAATAATTTCCACTCCAGCATTTTGAATTTTAAAAACGTTCCACTCATGTATAGTGGCGTTTCCAGTTTAAATCCCAGCTGTTAATTTGATGCCAAAGAACATAATTTAAAAAAATTTCAACGCGAATTTTTCTTACTAGATAAGTGAAAAATTTCCGAATACATTTTTAACTACGGTTAAATGGGGTGATTTCAGACAATCCTAATTTTTCTAAATTAATACGATAAATTACTTATGGGAGCGGCGGGTAATATGTCGCACCCTCATTTTCAGAAATTGATTGATTTATAGCGAGAGGTATTTACTGTATTGTATTTCTTTAGGTGTACTGTTTTACACAGTGAAAAAATTTGCTCAATAAAGCTAATCACTAAATTCTTATTATGAAAAGTTATTTTTGGGTGTTACGTGTGTATTTTAAAAGTGACAAAAAAGTAGTGAAAAAGTACAGTAGCATTTTTCAGGATTAAAATAACATAATATATAACGTTCAAGTTACACACAATTTATAAGTAATTTCAATAATAATCATACGCATAGGGTAGATAAGATATTGATTTACGTGCTCTGTATTATTATACTACAGTTTTCAACATATTCAACTTTTAACGGAGCTTTTTATAACATGTTCGCCACATTACCCGCCGCTCCCCTATAACTGTTCCAAGAATCTGGAATGAGTTTGAAGGTAATATTTAATATTATCATCAAAATAATTTTTCCTTTTGATTATTCTTTTGCCCCCGTTAATCGTGACAAATTATTAATTAATCAGATTTGTATGTTTAACGATTACTTCGGACAAATAATTTTTTGATAAGAGCAGCGTTAAGATACTTTAAAATAGTAACAATATCTTCCAAATATTATTCGTGAACATTTATTATTTTTCGACAACAGCGGTACATTTTATGAATGTAAAAAATAATAATATTTCTTCTTTAACATATTGGGCAATTATTTGAACACTTTTTATTTGTTTAAAGAATTGTTTCTCCTGTCAATCATGAAATGTGCCTATTTTCTGGAATTAATGGCGCAGTTCATTAATTTTAAGAGTGTTATTTTTTGTGAAGGATAGTTTGCAATCACAGTGAAACTCTTCTATAGCGCCGATTTTGGGACTGAGGGTGGGTGGGAACTAACTCATTATAGCCCGCTACGCTTCTGTTTGTTAACGCCTGAACGTCTGCCCGAGTGACAATCGCAGACTCCGCGCAGCTCCTGTTGCACCTACCTGTGGCGCGGCGTCAATTCTCGGAAGAGCTATAGAAGAGAGGGCTATTGAAGGGTTTCACTATATTGAAACAGCGTCGCTTATTATTCAGTATTTTCTTATTTCAGAATTAATTACCTAATTGTTTAAAAAATCATGTTTTTAAACCATATATTTAGATACGTTACAGATAGTGTAAGTTTTAGATAGTGTAAGAGATATGAAAAATCAAAATGTTTCTCACCTTTTCTATGGAAAAGAGCAAGAGGTGCATTAGCCGTTCCGAGACGGCTGGTCTATTTGTCCAGGATTCTGGATGCTTAGACACAGCCTTCCTAAACATTGAATTATTTGCATGATTCAAAGATTTCTCATACTCATTTCTTCATTTTGTTTAAATTGAAATGGTGAAATTCTTAAACGAAAATATAAATATATTGTCTTGCAGGAATGAAAACCCAAGATAATATTATCTTCTTTTTCGTTTGAAACCACACTATTTTTTCATTACAAAAAACTACATATGTTGTGATTATTTTTTGGGAGCGTTTTTTACCCTTGTTTCTTTCGGGGGCTTGTTTTGAAAGATTTCGCACTTTTTTATTTTTCCAGTATGTACTATACTATCTAAAATTGAAGTACCTATAATAAAAAATTAAAATATTTGATCTCAATTTCAAGTACTTTGTTGAAAATCACATTTTTTTAAATTGAACTCCTTTTTTCCATATTCATTTCCTTTGTGGTTGAGATATAATTAACTTGAATAAAAATTCGACTATTTCATTTTCGCTGCAAAATTTATGTAATAATAATTTCTATTCGAAATAAATTTTTTTATTGAGAAATTGGTGTCACGATTTTAACGTCTATACATAATACAGATTTATTACGTAAATAGGTGAAACTTGTTAAATATGTCAACATAATCTGTGAAATATGCCTCGGCTGAAATAAAAGTGAATAAATCCATTTTCATCTTGTTAATAACTTCAGGCGTGTATTTTATTTGAAATTTTTTTACATTCTCACCATAATGAGAAGGTATTGGTTTTATGTAAAACCTGAATATTAAATCTCATCTAGGCATTTCTCATTGTAAGTAATACAGACAGGTATCCCAAGGATGTCTTCAAAAGCTGAAATTACATAAAATCAGTAAAAATAGTACGTGGAAGTAATTTACAAGGAACTATTACAAGTTTGTTTTTAATAATTATCAATAATTATTTAATTGCATTGTTATTATTTCCATTTTGAAATAGATTTCAAAGATTTTTGTAATTCATTTTTATCAAAAAATTGTAGCTTCACATAGGTGTAGTCTGAATAAGAAATAAGTTTTTTTGATTTTATCAGAAAGGCAGTTTCTGTGTATACCGAAAAAATTCGGCTAATTCTTCAGAAATTTCGGTACAAATCAGTCCCTTTTTCAGGTACCGCCATCGTAGCAAAAAAAAACCGGCTGTTCTTATCAAAATCATACTGTTTCTTTTTCACCACATGAAAGCTTTTAGGTAGATTTCCTTTAAATCAAAGAAACTTTTTTATGTTTTGCACCGCCCTGATTTACAGTATTTTTTACCAGAAAATATTTCCATAATCGCATTCTAGTAAGTTTTTCTACTATTACTTTGTGATATACTCACTTGTGCAAATAGCTCTGAATTCAGCACCCAAATGTTACCAGCCGTTATTACTACCGGTTTTCTACTCCGTTGGATAATGAGGAGAAGATCTCTAATTCTCTGAGGTGGCAGATAATACCAATCGCTATTGTATACAGTTTGCGCAAGTCTCAAACTCTAAAAACAATTTAAAACATTAATGGCAATATAAATGAAATACTGTAAATTAAAAAATCTTACCTCGAATTGAAGTGTTTCTGCTACGTAACAATAGAGGTAAAACATCAATATCATATAAGAAAGCAACATCACTATATACATCATGTCGTAAAAGACCGATTTTGAGTTTTTATCCGTAAAATACTAGAAACAATTAAATGTGTGTTTACTATGAATATAGAAGCTTTTTCAGGTAGTAAAGTTAGGATTTTTAATTGCAAATGCAACTCTTAGTGATTGTTAAATACTAATAATTTGTTGCTAGTGCTGATTAATCTAATATATTTCATTTTTGTTCAAATTTGAGATCCGAGAATATGGATTCTTTTCAATATCGTCACTAACAACTTTAGATATTTAATACTTCAACGCCTAAATTCTACCACTTTCGGATTCTTTTTGATTCCTTTTAATCTAAAACGTTATTTAAATTCAGAAGAATTGAAATTTACACATTTTGACTTTTTCCGATTGTAATAGAAAACAGTATATTAATTTTCTTTGTGATTCAAAAGAAATCAATTTAAAAACAGAAAACATTCTAATTTCAGAATTTATGGACCTAAGTTTCTTTGCTTAAAAACTGAGCGTATGAAGTAATTTATTAGTAAATAACAAAAGTCAACATTGAATGAAGAAAATATGGGTACAAATACGATGCAATATTTTCTCGATGCAATCTGAAGGACCTGGACTCATATCCCAGCGGAGCTAGAGAGCGTTTTTTTCGCAATCTTAAAAAATTAATCAATATTTTATCAATATTGATTATGACCAAGTAGACAAACAAAATTAACATCTTAAACTATTATACGAAAGTGTTTACTTTTTTCTTTCCTCAAATACAGTAAATTAGAAAAAATACATTTAAGACAAAATTCATTTTAGTTAGATCAAAAATTATTCCGAATACTACTTTATAATGGAGTATCTAACCATACGAGAAAAAATTGAAATGGCTCTGGTGGATGGAGAAGCTGGAAGAAATCTTGACAATGCTGTCAATCTCTACGCTCAGCGATTTCCGAATATGATTGTGTAACGTGTTTCATTTTATCGTAATATTACAGAATTTATTACCGATGGAAGTGTTCAACCTAAGAAAAAGACCCATACAACAACAGTCACTGGGGAAAATAATGAAATTGCTGTATTAGCTGCAGTAGCAAATAACCCTCACGTTAGTACACTAGAAATTGCTCGTGATTCCGGAATGTCTCAAAGCAGTGTTTGGAAAATTTTGAAATTCATGGCGTTGATTTCCAAAATTGGGTAGCTTTTTGTCAGTGGGTACCTGAACAAAAATAACAAAATCTCAACTTTTTTCGTTATGTATTGAAAATCCGCAGTGCCTTCGTGAAGTCGAACACCAGAGTCCATGGAGTGTCAACGTATGGTGTGGAATAATTGGCAACAAACTGATCGGTCCCCAGATTATCGAAGGCATCTTAAAGGGTCCAAAATATCAAGACATTTTGGAAAATGAACCACCAATATTGCTTGAAGACTTGAGCTTAGAAATACGGTAGAATATGTGGTTTCAACATGATGGTTGTCCGGCACACTATTCAGTGGTAGCATGAGAAGTTCTTGATCGTGATTTCAATGGTTGTCCGATAAATTGGCCTGAAAGATCGCCAGGTCTTACTTCACCATATTTCTTTTTGTGTGGCTATTTGAAAGACAAAGTGTACAAAGAAAAACGAACAACACGTGAGAATATGATTGACTGAATTACAAGTGCATGTGCTGAAATTCAAGAAGATACACTTCTCCGTTGTGAAAATTCATTTGGATTTCGGATTAATAAGTGTATTGAAGCCGAAGATTATCATTTTGAGCGCTTACTTTAATTAGCAGATGATTTCCTGAGTATCTCAAATCGTGAGAGGTGAGGGGACTCACTTTAATCCAGCACCCCGAATCGTGAGAGGCAAGGGGACTCAGGTTAATTAAGCACCCCGAAGGGAACAGAAAACTGCTACGTCCACGTCGTTGTTCCTGGGTTACGCTAAACGTAGTAGTTTAATTATAATTTATTGTAAACAAATATAAAAAATGGTGGCAGCCTGTGTAGTTTGTGGGCGTTGTCTAGACGTTTATATGGGGATATGTTTTCATACGTAAGTAAAGGTATTACATTATTTTTGAACTCACAAAACGATTATTATTGTAGAATTTTCAATCTAGTTTCAAGAAGAATTGAAGGTTACCAAGTTTTTAAAATAATCTATCTGAAACAGGTTATTTTACACGAATATTCTTTAAAATTCAATTTATTATAACTACAAATTTCTAATGTATTTTTTAACTATTTTTTTCAATAACCGTACAGAATATTTAGGTAATACCCGGATCCTCCAACTCACTTGACAGAGTCCTGAAACAGATAAAGGCAGGTCTACGTCTCATATGTTTTTTCTCTCTCTAGAGCCCATTTCAGTTCTCCCCAAAGCGTTACCGGTCCATTTCTATATGTCGATGGGGGAAACCGATTTTAACATTAGTATATGCACTCCTCAGATTGATTAAATTTTGATTCATGACATCTTTTCATAGAGTGCCTATTTTTGGAGATATTTGAAAGTTTCAGGTTAAAAAAATCAGCCTGTATATGTTTTTTATTATTATTTTTATTATCAAATACTAGAATGTGTCAACAGTTCAAGGTTAGCTGGATCGGTTAATGAGTCTCATTTTTTTAAATTTATTTTTTTTCGTCAATTTTATTTGCAATTTTAAAGAACCATAGAAAAAGGTCATTGATAACCGATTGCAAAGTATAATAACTAAATGTTTTTCAGAGATTCTTTTTAGGGAAAATATTACACTTAATAAAATTTCCATAGAGATAATTTTAGTGAACCTTTATTTTGCGTTTACATAATTATTTAGAAGGTTAAAAATGCTGTTTGATTCCTGAAGACCAGTGAATTTGTGAAACTATCTTCATTTGTGCGGTTTTATGATTTATTTTAAAAAATACTGTTTCATTGCATATGAAAATACTCTAACGAGAAATTTTAATTTCGTAACAATGCAGCTTTTTGTGTACAAAATGTTTCGGAGTAATCATTATTTTTCGAAAAAATCAACTTACAATGTTTTCTAATTTATGGAGAATGCCGTTTATTTTTCATAAAGGTTTTTATAACAGGCCAAAAGACATATTCTTACATCATATTCTTATACATGATAAAAACTTGCAAGGAAACGTACATTATAAGAACCAATGGCTATTTAATTAACAGCTACGAAAGTAACCTGTAAAATTTAGATTGTAGTACTGCGAAATAAATGAGAAATATTTCGTTACGCATGGTTTTGTTTACTAAAGAAGGTTCAGTTTGAAAGTAGAAAGTCTAAAGATAATTTCGGCTAAATTTGAAACAAGAATCTTATTAAACACACCTGTATAAAATATCATTAATCGAAAGTATGACTTTGTAATTTCGTAACACATTTATCGCTATCGACTTTATTGTCCGTAATCGACCCATTATTTTTTTGCTTCAATGATAATAATTGTTTGCATGTTATTTACAAGCCTTATTTTTTACTTACGTATATAAGCTGATAACCTTGAATACAAAATTGCACACTATTCGCAAATAGTTGTGCAAATAGTATAGGATTAAACGTATCTTTCAGCATTCCAATGCAACTTTAATAAGGAAAAAATTATTAGTATAAATAGCGAATAAAAATATAAAAAATGCAATATAACTAAAATGATAAGCATATTCATTAACGATTATACAGAAACCTGTTAATATGGTCATGCTTTTGGATTATATGACTTATCATATTTCTGCAGCCTGTGGGTGAATTTATCTTGTTCATTCCAGTGACAATATTTAGAATATTTAACTGCAAAACTCTAAATTGACCACTAAGGTGAATACCAATTTGCGAAAATAAACTATTTGTGCCGCAATAAGCCGCATTTGCAATAGCCGCACCAAGCCACCCCGAAAAGTAAGTAATTTCAAAAACAGGACTGTAATTCCACTCGTACGGGATGTAGCAATTTAAAAATAATAAGCGAGTTGCATTTAAATCTGTTTTTCCCCACACGTCGATATTCAAATAAAACATTTGAACAAAATGAGACATGGAGGCAGCAAAAGCTAATCCAATTAAAAAAGTCGACATTTTTTTGCTAAATTGACCATATTCTATCATTATATTGTATTCCTTCGATGTTTTGTTATCCCAGTCTTTGATGATAAATGTAAGAAGTTTCTGCATTTCTAGTTTAAAAAAAGTATAACATTAATTTTTGACATTTTTATACAGAAACTATTACGGGATAATAAATTGGATAGGTTCATTAAATAAACTAAAAAGAGATTGAATTTGTCCAAGATTTTAAATAATTTAAGATAGTGACAAAATTGAAATTCATATGGAGGATTGTTTAAAATACTTTATAATTTTTTCCTTGAAGTCAGCAGTTATTATATGCTTAATTTTAAATTTCTTGAAATTCTGGGGTTATTAAATTTGCATAACAGAAACTCCGAGTTAAACATCTTCACTATATGCTATTCCAATAACAGATAGCCTCGGAATCTAACGGAAAGCAAGATAAGGTGAAAGCCAATACAAGCAATGCCCTAAACCGTGCTTAACTCGGAGGTTGATGTACTCGTATTTTATTTTTAAGTATATCTTAAGAATACCTCCAGAAACTAAGGGGCCGTTCACAAAATACGTGATGCAGTTTTCAGGAACCTCTGACCCCCCCCCCCCTGCGTGATACTTTTGCCGTTAGTATTAACATGGAGAATGATACATTCACCCACCCCTAAAAGTATCACGTATTTTGTGAATGAACTCTAAAATACTAATTGTAAAATTAAAATAGTTCACACACACATGCACACGACGTGGTGAAATCAGGCGGTAGTTCTTATGTTAAACATTTAACTATATTTTTTAAATTATAAATTAAAGCAGAATAATTAAAAATTAGTCCTGTA
>NC_046658.1:114343605-114358932 GCF_010883055.1 Belonocnema kinseyi | reverse complement strand
TAATAATTAATATATTATAATTATTGATTAAAATTAGTAATAATAATAATTAAAGTGTTTATTTTATTGAAATAAGCGCTGATTATGTATTTTTACTTCGGCTTGCGTACACTCATACATTACTCAGATTTTTGGCAGATTTAAAAATAATTTACTATTTTGTTTTCAAAAACTTGCTTGATCAACCCCTCAATACCTTTTTAATATTCTGCTAAAACTGAGTAAAGTATTTCACACAAAGAGCATAATATTGTATGAATATCGAACTAAAAATATTTTAAAAAAGCAATTATTTAAATAAAGTAAACGTTTTATTTACAGAAAGCACCCGTCCGTGAGGTATCGTGTATCGAATATTTTTCTTTATAAATTACTATGTGAATCTTAAATCGCCTACTGTATACGAACATCGAATACAACATTCTTGATCCTACAGGATGTTAAATCAGTAACCTTTTACGACGCTACATGGCAATAGTAGTAAAAGTGGTGAGCAAAATGATTCGTTACCCTGGAGAGCATTTTGCTCACCGGTGAAAATATTTTACTCACCGATCTTTGGTACTTTGCTTATTGCTTTCGCGTACGATGCCGAATCTAATCATTTTAGATATCCATAATCGGTGACTGAAATTTTATTAAATCTAACTTGTAATTATCAAAACTTTAAAATAAAATTGTATCAAAATATACAGTTCAATAATACCTAAAAGTATTGTGCAGAATTCCTGAAAATAAAACCAAGAATCTAACGACTAAATTTGGGTAACCACCATAAAATGTTCCTATGGCAATTTGAGAAAAGATAAAAATTTGCATAGTGAAAGCAATGAGAAAAGGAGGGAATGTATGTAAATGCTGTACATTAAAATACAAAAGGATTAATCTATTAATTTAAAAACTGATTTGGGCAAATAAACAAGAGTTAGGCTAGTTTGATTAATAATTCTATTTACCATTGAGTTATCATAATTGTTGATTTTCTTTTACTTTCTCTATCTCTGATGTTTTTATGATGGATATTTCAGGTATGATTAGAACCAGTTTGCCTTTTGACCCTCACTGGATATTTAGATACGTTTTTGATGGGTTTGTATTTTGACCCTCATTTGATTCTCGGGTGTCAGGAAGAGAGCATCGTGTTTCGTTGCAGTTCCTGCAGGCTCAGGTTTCTATTTTAATCATTTGCCTCGATAAGTATGCTGTAAAAGTGCCGAAACCTTGGTGATTATATTTACAAATGTGTTTTTAATTGGGATTTGATAATAATAAAAATAAAAAAGTCGAAATAAATTTAAAAGCGAAGGAAGGGGATTTGGTTGGCTGCTTTCTCAATTTTCTTTCCTCTTTTTTATTTTTGTCCAAAAAATGATTTTTTTTCTTTTCTGTTTTAGAAATTTTAAAAATCTTTTTTCGAATTGCAATAGGAAAATTTTATGGTGACTGTTCAAATATGGCCATCAGATTCTTGGTTTTATTTGCAGGAATCCTGCACATTAACTTGATTATTGAACGTTAAATAGTATTTTAAATTTTATTTTAATCTCATTTAAATTTCTTAAATTCTAAAAGTATTGTTTCCTTTACATGCATTGGGAACAAAACTGATTTTTTTCTAAAATCCTAAATTAATTTGAAAGTAACTCCACAGCCCGCACATAATATACATAAGTAAATTCCTAAATTTGTCCCATAGGGATGACATCAATTGAAAGAATTTTCAAAGTTTCTAATGTGGAAAACTATTAAAAAAATAAGCACCGAAAAACAATTTGTCCGAAAAATTAAAATTGCCAAAAGAAAAGGAAACTATCGAACATTTTTATTCCGAAAAATTTCGAATCCGATTTTGTAAATCCTAGAAATTATATCATCCTCGAAAATAGCGAATTCCCAAAAATAGCTCGGAAAATAGTAAATTAACGAATTTTTAAATCGCTTATAAAATAACAGTTAACTTGAGAATCAATACCTCATATAAAATAAAAGTTTTTTAACACACAAAAACTATTAATTTTTTTCGGGAATTTGAAAGTTCAGCAAGTTACCCTTCCGGAATTTTACATTTTAGCAATTTACTATTTTTGGGCAATTTGAGATCCTAGATCCTGAAAATTCGCGAATTTAAAATTTCGAAAATAAAAAGCTTCATAATTTTTATGAGTCATCAAATATATACAAACTTCTTCTGCAGCACCGGAGAACGATCATCTTCACCAGACTAACTAGAATGGGCAAATGGAGACTTAGGATGTCACTTATGACATCTAAATCACCCCAATTTAAAAAGAATTGTATATTTTGCGTCAATACTACAGTAAAGAAGAGCAAAAATAATGAGATCATGAAGTGGTAAAGTGTTAATCTTTCGTTTCTGCATTCTGGGTCTGGCCATAGTCCAATACTTCGAAGAGTAGCACGAGTCAGTTTCATAAAATAGTTGAGGGCTATTGAACAAAAAATGCTATTTAAAAGTTTAAGAAATTGCAACTGTTACAGTAAAAATATGCACTACTTATAGAAAAGTTCTAGTATAATTACTTTTCGTCACAAATATGGGTATATTAATTAATTAAAATTAGATGTTCCTAGTAATTTCTGAATAAATATATCATATTAGAGCCGTCCAAAAAACCCACTTTCGATTTTCATTGATCGATTGTTATTAAACCTCATTGTTACTAACTTTTTGTAGGTGGAAATTTAGTCACTTCTTAAGACCTAATCAAGGATAATTTACAGTACTTGTTCTTCAGTAATTATTTGTTCGTAGTAATCGTTCAACATAGAATTTCAATTGTTTAGACAACTGAAAATTACTTTTAAAATACTTTGAAAGGACCCAAAAACGCACAATAGCAGTTTTTGTCAAATGTTCAAGGTTTGAGACCCTATGCATCCAAAAAACAGGTTTTCACGTATGTCTGCATGTGTGTCTGTAGATTTATTGTTGGTTAACACGATAACTTGCGAAATAATTGACAGATATAATTGGTCTTTGGTATAATATTTTAGTGTCTTCAATTGAAGCTCAAGTTCGTTAGCCAACCATCTTTAATACAAATCAAAAAAGTGAGAGCGTTTTGAAAATTTTTTAAACCAGTTGCTTTTTAGAAGTCCTATAAGATTGTTGCAACAACTTTTTTAATTTTCTTGAAAAAACAAAAATTTAAATTTAGACAAAAATTGTGCACTCAAAAAAATCTATAAATTTGTTATCAGTCACTTTTTGATAGTACGCGCGGTTTGTTTTGCATTCGTAAAAAACTACATTATAAAATAAAAAAAATAAAAATGTATAAACAAACGAAACAAATTAGGAAAAAAACAATCAGCCAAAAGTTGTTTACCCTAAAAAGAGCTACAAATTTGTTACTTATAATTTTTTAAAAGGATGCGTAGTTTTGTTCAAATCGTGAAAAATAACATTAAAAAGAAAAAAAATTAAACTGTCGGAAAAACGACGCAAGGCACGAAAAAAAAATTATTCAAGCAAAATTGTGCACTCAAAAAAGATCTATACATTTATTAATACTAATTTTTTGATGAAACGCGCTGTTGTTGTTTTAATCGTAAATTTGCACAAAAAGGATCTACAAACTATTTTCATAGATTGCGCACTTTTTAAATTACAAAAACGAGATAAAGAAAACGCATCTGTTTTAATACCAATGCATATTATGTATTGTGATAATATACATTTGTTGAAATAATATACAAGCCAAAGGAGCTTTAACAAAAGATAATTCATAATCAACAAACTACTGTTGTCAGTGCTTTGACCTTTAGTTTAAGAATGCTGTTAAACATGAGTTATTATTATTTGATAAGTGACAAGTTTTCAAGTATTTTTTTTAACCACCGTCAAACAGGATAATTTCGGAAATCCCTAAATTCCCTTAATTAAAAAGATAAATTAAAACTGTTCCAAGAATCTGGAATCAGTTCAACCCTTAAATGTTTCTAGATACTGGTTAAACCCGCCGATCATAAGATATTTTAACTTTCAATTCAGGAATGTCCGAATATATTGAAAGTATGTTGAAAAAAAAATTTATTTTTAATATTGATCAACTATATAACGAATAACGAAAAAAGAAAGTTAAAGCAATTGTAAATTAGTTTAGAAATATGTGAAAACTTGTCAATTACTGAATCAACATAATTAGGACTGAAAAAATGGTCTTTAGCATACATTTGTCGTAAAACTGCTTTTTTGCCATTTTTTGTGGTATTTACGCGCACAATGCAAAGAGCTTGGTGAGGTTAAAATAAAAGTTGTTTGGTGCAAATTATTTTGTTGAACACTTAAGAGGTGACGAAACTTTAATTTACAAAAATTTCATAACAAGTATGTGTTTTTTTCCATTTTTTTTTGAAAACTTATTGTATTTTGACCGATTTAAAAAAATGAATTTCTTTTGCCGGAAAACGAACAAATTGTGAGGGGATCTATCGCCAAAAACAAAAAAAATTAAAGCAGGATAAAATTGGACAGAAGACCTATTTACACAGAAAAAACTAGGAATTCTGAACTTCAGTTATATTCGCTCTGTTGATCAGTACAAAATCTGAAAATACAACTTAATTGCTCAAAAGGAACCAATTATGGCCTAATTTTGTTTCAGAATATTTTGACACCGTTTCCTTTTTTGAATTAAAACTTTATTTTTTCTGTTCATATTCTTTAAAGGTTGTAAATCTTAAAAATTGTATAAAAAGAAAAGAGGTAAAGGTTAGGAAACCGTCAAACTTGCAAATTTTGATTTGAAATTATATTTGAAATTAATTTTTATATCATAGATCACACACCCTGTTTTCCATTCATTTTATTAGAATGTAAGTCCATGGTGAGTTTACGCGAATTACTGAGGTATCGCCCTTTTTAAATTACTTCTTGTCTGTAAAACGCATGCTCGTCGGCATGCATTGTATAATACATAGAATACGTCTGATACATAATGTAAATCCAGAGCTCAGACGAGGTTGATTGTCGTGAAAGTTGGTATCAGTAGTTTTTAATAACTTACTGCCGGTTTTTTATTGATCGCAGGATAAGAAATATTTTTCTGGATTTTTTTTGCCTACGAAGCGCAGGTAATTACCAAAAATAATTTAATTCCTTTCCTGATTATAAATATTGTCTTTTCTCCCAAAAGCCTAAAGTGAAGTGTCGTTTCGGTGTGTGTCTAATTTTGAAACGATTTTGTTCGCGAATCCAACTATTGACAATAATCGTGATAGTACGTAATAAGTTAAGGAAAGACTCTTGCATTTGAGGAATAGGCGAAAAAAGTGATAAATCCATTTTTGAACAAATAGGGAGTTTTCTACAAGACTTACAATTACGATTTGAGCCAGTGAATTTTCTAAAAGAATTATAAATCTAAATTTTGACCGGGGATTTCAGTAAAGAATTATAATTTCGATTCTGAGCCAGGGAATTTTCTAAAAGATTTATAATTTTGAGTTAGGACAGAAAATTAATAAAATAAATATAGAATTTTTTACGTGGAACCGAACATTTTTGAAAATAATTTTAATTCTGATTTATAAAAAGGAAATTTACAAAAACAATCCCTGTTCCAAGCCAGAATTGTTCCAATTTTAAAAAGAAGAAATTGCAATAAAAAGGAAATCAGTTCTTATAGATTTTTCTTTTCTTTTTTTTTTTTTTTTTGATAAACTTGAGAAATCGTAACATTGTAGAACAATTACTGCTACCCAAATTCATTGCTTTAATACATTGTTTCAAAGAATACTTATATCCTTTTAGCGAATTAAAATTCATAATTGTGCCAGTTGGTCTTCCAAGAAAAATCTTTTCTACATAAAAGCCTTTTTGATGCATGTTTTTAACCAATGTTTTTAAATTTCAAGGTGAAATAAGTTTCTGTTTTTAAAATTTACTTTAATAACGGTGCCTTTTTCGAATTTTGTAGTGATATTAAGGTTTTCATTATTTCAGTTTATACAGTTTTCAGAAGTTTACGAAAAATATTTGAAAAGTAATGATGAATGCTCTACTTAACATAAATGTTCATTTTGGTATTTTTTGTTTTAATGTTACAAAATATTTTTACATTCTCATCAAGAGAAGGTATTAGATTTGTGTCAAATTTGACCCCTCCCGTTTTTGTATACCCTTTTAGAGTCCTGAAATAAAGGTTAAGTTCGTTAGCCAGCCATTTTGGGTGGAAATTCAAAAAGTGAGCGTGTTTTGAAAAATCTTAAGACCACTTTTTTTCAAAATTCAAAAATTCTCTGTACAGCTATTCATAGTATTCAATTAGACGAAAAATTTATCCTCATGACTTTTTTTTTATAAAACCAAAATTTACCCGAGTTATAGAATTTACAAAATTTCAAAAAACACATCTTTACAAAAAAACATCTTTACCAATTTCGACAAAAAACAAAATGGGTAAAAAGCTAATAAGATATCTTAGAGAATTGTCGAGCCTAATTTTTGAATTCGGTTTTCAATTTTTTTATAAATAAACAAATATGACGAAAGAATGGCCTTTTTTCTGTTTGATGTTCCCGGTGCTCGACAATAACAGGATAATGGTTGAAATCGATTAAGTTGCATAAAATAGCATTATTTAAGGATATTCCAATATTAGACAATACACAAAAAAAATTTGTTATCAACAAATTATTTTTTAAAAACATGTTTTCTACGATTTTCCCTAAATATACATTTTTTCAAGTTATGTTACAAGAAATTGGAATTGAAACAATATTCTGTATTAAAATTTCTTTTCTGATTATAATTGTTTATATTATAAACAAATTTGATGTACAAATGCAGGTATCAGGCATTTTTCGACAGAAATATTCGTTTTTTTTCTATGTCATTTTTTTCAATTCGGAAATTTACGATAATTTTACTAAAATTCATAATTTGTTGATTAATCTTATGATTTTGTAAAGAAATCTAAGAAGAAATGCATTATTTGGGTGTTTGTCGAGAGAAAAATTAGTTTTTTTTCAGTTGCGGTCTTTTCAGTTGGAAACTTCATGACAATTTCAGCAAAATTCATAATTTTTTAATAAATTTTATGATTTTTTAAAAACAAATTTAATAAACAAATGCGTTATTAGGGTATCTATCG
Organism: Belonocnema kinseyi; assembly: GCF_010883055.1. Classification (NCBI taxonomy): domain Eukaryota; kingdom Metazoa; phylum Arthropoda; class Insecta; order Hymenoptera; family Cynipidae; genus Belonocnema; species Belonocnema kinseyi. Next base: position 114,351,814 of record NC_046658.1, on the reverse strand, counting down.
ACAGAAAAATTCTCTTTTGTTTCAATATCAGACTTCTAATTTGGGATCTTCATAATAAATTCGGCAACATTCATGATGAGTTAACACATTTTATGATTTTTAAATATAAATTTAACAAACAAATGCATTATTCGGGCATCTGTGGACAAAAAATTAGTTTTTCTTGATTTCAGTCGTTTTAATTATGAAATTCATGATGATTAGAACGAAATTTATAATGGATTGATAAATTTTATATATTTTTAAAAATAAATTTAATAAAAAAATGCATTATGCGAGCATCTGTCGATTGAAAATTTATTTTTTTTCGATATCCTAATTAAAGCATTTGTTTATCTAATTGTTAAAAGAAATAATAAAATTTATCAATTTATTATGAATGCTGCTGAAATTCTTATCAACTTCCCATCTGAAAAGACTGGCATTGAAGAAACCGAATTTTTCTGCCGACAAATGCCCGAATAATGCATTTGTTTGTTAAATTTGTTTAAAAGATCATAAGATTAATGAAAAATTATGAATTTTGCTGCAAATACCATAAAGTTCCGAATTAAAAAAAAAGTACTTTGAAAAAAAAAATTTCTGTCGAAAAATGCCTGATTACTGCGTTTGTTCATAAAATGTCTCTTGCAATATAACTAGAAAATACGTATGATTATGGAAAATAATTTTAAAAAATTTTCAAAAAATAATTGTTTGTTACAAATTTCGTTCTTTAATAATATATATAATATTGGAACATCTTCAGCTAATATTACTTCATAAAACTTAGGCGGTTTCAACACTTTTCCTGTTATTGAGAAGCACTGTGAACGTCAAAAGATGAAATGGCCATTTTTTGTCATATTTGTTTGCTTATTTATAAAAAATTGAAAAACTAATTGAAAAATCATGCTCGACAAATCTCTTAGAAATCTTAATAGTTTTTTTCAAATTTTTTTTGTTCAAATTGCTTAACATTTGTGGGCTGTACGTTATTTTGAACCAAAAATGACATGTTTTACCCACCGTGGGCCGGAAATGTGAGAATGAGATCATTTGAACTCCCATCTAACACAACACTGCTGAAGGTTGTTTGAAATTCTCAGCATAAAACATTAACCAGCTATGACTCTTGGTTGAAACTAACCGTCTCCCACCCCCGCCCCCAACCCTCGTTAATCGAAGTTTTGTTGGTAAATGAGGTAGGGATTTAATTTAGAAGTTGAAAAAAGGTAAGGCTGATGTTTCGACCGTATGTGCTACGTTTAAATCGTAAAAATAAAATTGGAAATGAGTAAATTCAGTTTTTGGAAAACCGGCAGATGTTGCAATAAAATGTTTAATAACAAACTTTTTTATAGAATGCGCATTTTTTTAAAAAGAGACAGTGAAACTACGGCCTAGACGCGCTCAAACTTGTGAGCCGCGCGCGCAGCGCCCTATGATGAAGCGGGCGGATTTTTTTCGATATTTTTCCCTTTTTTCTGCGTTTGATATTTTAAGGATTTTCTTGTTCCTGTTTGTCAAGTTGACTTATTCTTTCGAAAACGATAAGAAAACAGAAGATAGAAGAAGAAATATTAAAGCTTATATATAAAAATAATTAAAACACGAAGTATTGTAGAAATAGCACCACCATATTTTATTTGTACTTCGGTTTTCTGATAAGTTTTGAAAGAGTGAAAGAAACTTGACCTTGATTTTACATTTTACATGTTTGAGTAATCATAAAAATATAATATTATTATAGGGTAACTGGTACAATGATTAGCCAACCCCCAATGATGGGCAAACAATTCCGCAGCATATTTGAAAAGCTTGACTAATGCCTGAGTAAGTAAGACCGACGATGCTGAATGAGTAAGGAATTTTACGAAAAATGGTTAAGGTCAGGAGTATCCGCTTGTTCAAAATGAGTATTTTTTTAAAAGTTAGGATAGATTTAATATGTTATTCACATTATTAGTATTTAGTATGGAGATTTGAATAATTATAAAAGTTATTTCCCCCTATGTATTTAGAATTTTTCTGTACGCCCATAGTGTTTTCTACAAAATTTTCAATTTTTGAAATTTTTATTAACGTTAACCAATGTGCAATTCTGTAAAATTAGTAGGTTTTAGTTTAATTTTTGATAATATTCAAGAATGTTTGAAATATCACAAATCATAGTCTAACACTTAGATTTTGAATCATACTTACCCGTATTGGCCAGAGCTTAAATTACCTGCTTTTTCATTCAATGTTCCAAACTACAAACATTAAAATTTATGAATCATAATTTGCAGAGAATTCCTCGTTTAATTTATCATTATCGTATGTCAATAAAATATGAAAATAGAAAAAATAAAAGCACTACTTATCACCATTAAATCTTACACCTTGCCAACTTGACTACCATTCAATATATAATTTCATAGTTAAATTTATTTACTTAAAATAAATTTTAAAACTATAAATTCATTTTTCAGATACAGACTTCAGAATACTTCTTTTGATAATGTATTTTAGATATCTTCTTTATTCGTCATGGTTAACAATACAGACAAATAACCTGCTGATGTTTTTAGAATCTGAAATAATGTTTCCATTTTTTATATAATCTTAAATAAAAGGGATCTATACCCTATGATTTGTTAAAAATAGGATGAAAAGTCTCTTTTTTTATCCGTTACATTGCGTTTACTCTGATCTTTTTCAAGCACAATAGCGACAATATTTATAAATAATTATTTTTATGTTTTAAAAAAATTGCTTGAATAAAATTGGAATTTAATATAGGCATTTATTTATCACTTAGGAAATCAAAACAAAAAATATTTTGATATATATTTAATCACATTTTTTTGATAAACGTACCTTATTGAAGAGTTGTAAGGAAAGATTGCAAAATTTTCCAGCTGTTAAAGTACTTGGTGTTTTCGCTCTTTGCATTAATAACAATAAATTATTTGCTTCCTTTGATGGTAATTCGTACCATTCACAACTATATGCAGCAAATACAATTTCAGTGCTCTGTAAATATAAAAAAAAATTAATTAAGGTTTAACTTATTTAATTTATAATAATTTCAGGTACGTTTAAAAGTCTGTAGCAGTTAGTGGAAAGGAATACACCTGTTTAAGAACAAATCTTTCATTCAAAGGTGCAACAAAAACAATAATTAATTATTCACCTGATAACGAAGTTCTTCAGCTACATAACAGTAAATGTAAAATAGTACCAGCATATACATTAAAAATGTCACCATCACTATTAGTAAAACAATTGGTAATGGTTCTTCATGGTTTCCTGTCATCTGTGATGTCAAAAAATTATTAAATAGAATAATATTGCGTTTTATACTAATAGGGTAGTCTAAAAATATATTTGTTCAAAATTTTGTTGTGATCCCTCCCTCCTTTTTCAGCAAAAAAAATACCCTAATGTTTATCGAATCGCTCAACATTAACCCGTGGTCGCGGACTTTTGCAATTATTAACATGGAGTATTCCAGGAATAATTTCCACCCAAGATGTTTTATTATGATGACACGGAACATGCAAACAAAAATACAGAGTAGCAATTTTATATAAAATTTCTGCTAAAGGCGACATTTAAAAATATTAACACCAATTATGTTTATTCGATAAAATTGGCAAGTTTCCAAGTGTGTTTAAACTAATTTTAAATATTTTATACAATTTTTCTCCAGTAAAAGTTGAAATCTCCTACTTTTCAAGATAAATGATATAGTTCATGAATGTCATAAGTGTCCAAAAATGGTAAGAAGTTAGTATTTTCTGTAATTAGTGACACTACTAACGAATTTAAGGAGAGCTTTGATATTGTTTAAGATGTTTGGATGTTATTTAGACAATTTTCTATTGTTTAAACAATTTTTTGCTTGTAAATCTTGAAAAGTTACTTTTTATGACCATTCTTATGAAAAGAAATAAGAGGATGATTATTATTCGCTTAAATAATTGCAAAGTATTTAACGGAAAATATCACTCTCAACGTTCATCAACTGGGTCATTAATTCCAGAGAGTAATAATTTTTTAAGATTTATTGTGAAAAATTGTTTAAGCAAACGCAAATCCTTCTATCACCTGCAATTTTATTAAATAATATCCTAATATGTCAAATGAGAAATATTATTCTTGATTTTCATAAACTGTATCATTTATCTCGAAAAACCGTAACTTTTCATTAGCTTATCGAATATGAAAAATTGAGGAGTTCTGGACAAGAAGGCGATAGGTGCTCGAGAACGAGTAAAAGTATTGTCCAGGCTGTGACGTCAGGTATCAAAAGTGAAATTCGAAATTTGAAAAAACCAAAAATATAGTTAGATAGCTCTTGAAAAATGAACCTGAGTCTCCATTTACAGTTTTTCTCTCGGACTACGAATTTTCCAGTAAATAAATAAAAACTGACTTTTTTTTCATTGAAAAAACCATGTTTTTTCACATTCAACTCGCCGTAAGTAATTCGTTTATCAACTAATTAACAATTTTCTTTTTGAGTTTTATTCGTGACACTCTAGCGGAGCCTACAGTGTCTAAAAAGGGTCGAAAGTTAATTTCTAATGTTTATTTTTAATCCGAATGAAAAATCACGTTTTTAGACTTTCACATTAAAAAAGTGAGCGAGGAAGTTTGAGCTACGACAAACTTCAGGCGAACGAATTTTCCGCCAATGTATTGGCCAACTTTTTGGAAAATCTCAATTCGATTTGATTTTTAGTTCCATAATGACAACGAGTTTATTACGAGCTCGCGACGCGACGCAACAGGATTTTTCAGGGGACGCCGCCGGAACGCTGACTAGTGCGAGCGAGTGGACAAAACAAAGGATGGGCAAGGAGGATGTTTCAGGCTTCAGGCGGCGTCCCCTGAAAAATCTTGTGGTGTCGCGTTGCGAGCTCGTAATAAACTCGCTCGAGTTATGGAACTAAATATCAAATCGAATTGAGATTTTCCAAAAAGTTGGCCAATACATTGGCAGAAAATTCGTTCGCTTGAAGTTTGTCTTAGTTTAAACTTCCTCGCTCACTTTTTTAATGTGAAAGTCTAAAAACGTGGAGACTCAGGTTCATTTTTCAAGAGCTATCTAACTATATTTTTGGTTTTTTTCAAATTTCGAATTTCACTTTTGTACCTGACGTTGACTGGACAATACTTTTACTCGTTCTCGAGCGCCTGAAGCCTTCTTGTCCAGAACTCCTCAATTCATGTTAAAAAAAAAATCTTAAGCATGAATTTGACATAAAACTGCTCCTTTTTAATTTTTTGAAGCATTTTCCGAGCATAACATAAGGGGGTTGGAAGTGGTCAATTTGAAAAAAGGAATTTATTTTTCTGAAAAAGGAAAAAATGGGGAGAGGGGCGGATTCGAAATCAAGAATCGAAAGTAATTTTTTGGACGAACTCTAATATAATTTATTATTCTTTTTTCTGTTTACTCAATATTGATATAATTTATATTTTTAAGTGTTCATAAACAAATTTTTTGGTTTGAAAAGTACGCACAATACTAAGTTGATATCCTTGAAGGCAAAATTGAATGCTACATGTCAGAATTTCTGCTAGGAATAACATATTAAAAGCATCCTCGATTATCTCAACACACCTTTAATAAAATAATGCACTGTTAATTAAAATATTATGTTCTAGAAGTTAGAAATGCATTTTTTACATTTGAAAAGATATGCTGCTAAATTGTATTAGAATTATGCTTATTTGCATAAAAAAGTTCATTCGAATCTCAAATTCTTCTCTTTTCAAATCAAAATAACATTATTAGTGCGTCTTTTTCAAAACGGTAGTATTTTCAAATTTTTGTATAGTACAAGTTTATGTGTACTCTTAGAGCTACCCAGCATGATATTATAACTTTAATTACAATTTTCTTTTATAGAAATAAATAAATGAATGTAAGAAATGCATTTCTAACTTCCGAGATAAGAATACTTTTTATATTTTCAATGTAATCCACTATATCAAATTATAAATTTTGGGTGGCCGCAGTTCAGGGATTAGCCACTATTGATTTCAGGTCTATACCTATTTCTGGATTATCTTGAATTCTTTTGAAATATTTTAGGGCATTTTAAAAGATCTCTCAAATTTTTAACAGATCTCAATAATTTTTTGATATTTCAAAGCATTTTAAAGACTCTAGAGTATTTATTAAAATTCCCAGGAATTTTCAAGAGCTTTAAAAAGTTTTAAAGGATTTCAAAAGATTTTGGGGCATTGTAAAGAGATTAAAAAATTTCAAGGGATTTTTAAGATTTTGGAGAAAAAAGAACATTTTTAAGGGAGTGAAACAGATTTTTAAGGCTTGGAAATATTTTAGGGTATTTTAAAAGAGTCTAAGTAATTTTAAATTTATTTAAGTAACTCAATAGAATTCAAAAGAATGTAAGATATTTTACTGTATTTTAAAGTATGTACTGCAATTAATCTGAAAATATTTGGAATCCAACCTGAATTCTTACTCATTCATCCTGAATTCATTCAAATTCTTTAGAATTCTCTTAAATCTTTTGTATTTGTTAAATTTAGTTAAATTCTATCTAATTTTTTAAATCAACAAAAATTTTTTTTTAATATCAATGGAAGTGCAAGTAACTTTTTACAGTTTTCCATAGAATTCCAGAATTTTGTTAAGGTTTGACATAATTTTAAGCTAGATCGGACATTAAAAAATTGTTTTTCTTTTAAAGAATAAAACAAAAAAGATTTTACCTTTTTTATGAGAAAAACTTTTTCCGTATTCAAAATACAACAATACTGTATTCAGTGCATTTATTCGCGTCTTCGAGACGCATCGATTGCCTGATTGAAGAATCTTTAATGATCTGCCATAACCTACCAATATCGTTTAAAATTAAAAAAATTAATGATTGAAAGTTTTTTTTAGTTTTTTCTTTTCTTAGAGAAAAACCTTCTTCTATGAGTTAGGAAATTTATTAGATACCTATATGAGAAAGCAAAGTGTTCATGAAAAACACACCAATAATTACACCCATAATGAATACACCCATATTACTTCGCAGCGGAATTTTTGAAGTGTTGAAAATTCACTTGCATTTTTTTAAATTCTGATTTTCCTTAAATATTCCTCTCAATTCACTCCAATCTGACTGAAATCAATTAAATTTTTGATTTAGAAAGAAAGTCCAATTCATTTAAGTCTCTTGGAATTTAACTTTCATTGTTTCGAAGTCTCATGAATTTATCCTCAATTCCTTAAAAAGTACCTGGAATCCTTATAAATTTCATAAAATTCTTTTGAATTCTTTAACATTCAAACGAACTTTATTCACATTAATAATGCCCATAAAACATTTTCAGCTATTTTTTCTGTTTAAATATGTAGTTCACTTTTTCCATATAAATTTGGCTGTGGTAGCCCTGGAAGTTTTAAATTAAAAATGCATACATTCAGATTTAAAATTGATTTATTCCATTTATATAAAATTTTATATTGAAAATGTTAAAAGATTAAATTTTTTATCTTTAAATATCAATCGTAATCAGGAAAAAGGAAAAATTAGTCAGGGAAAACTCAGGGAATTTTTTAAATAAAGTGTTGCGGCTACCCTGCAAATTTTACTCCATTGTTAATATTTATTAAGGTAATTTGCTCTTAAATACCTGTTCAAAAGTTGATGTCTCCTAATGATGGCTGCATATTCGTCCCGAAATTCTTTCTTTTCAGTTTTCGTTACAATTTTATGAATAGCGTCTATTAAACGATACCGCAAAATAGCAAATTGTGCACAAAGATGCATCACAAGGACAGCAAAAAAACCGTGAACACCAGCGTAAGTAATAGTAGCAAGAATTGTAGCCAAAAATTGACTGAACCATGTCAATTCAAAATTAGGACTATTTTTAGTGTCGTAAGGAAAATGAGAAATTATGTATGTACGGCGAGTTTGATTAGCATATTCATTAAATCTGTCAGTAATTGTGAAGTACATTTCACCTGCAGTGTGAAAAATAACTGTGCCCTGAGACAAGAAAACACAAATCAATGATATTTTTCTAGCTGTCCTAGCCATGTTCAACATTATTATCCTTTCTTTCTCTGTTTTTGAATTTCGCCAATCTTCACTTATTAGAGCGACGAGCGGCTTCAATTCTTTTATATAAAAAGTGCTTCATATGAATAATGCAAATGCAGTCCTTATTTAAAATTGCAGCAAACTCTCGCGTTCAGTCCAAAGCCTTC
>NC_046658.1:114336879-114343505 GCF_010883055.1 Belonocnema kinseyi | reverse complement strand
TCTAAAAAGTCCCTGGATGGTTGGATATTTCCTCAGGTAAAATATTTTTAAAAAAAGTGAAGGTCATTCCTGAAGTAAATTTCAACGAGGAATTCAATGGTAACCTTTATTATGACCTTGAAGTTGACTTTCATGCCTTTTGAAGGTCAGCTTTGTTTTTTAAAAATGGAAACCCCCTTTTTTTACAACTGCAATCGATAGAGCGGAAGATTCTACGTACAGATACGTACCCACGTCATGGGTCAATTGTAACGGTCAAGGTCAGTTAGAGGTTATTTGAAATTAACAAAGTTTCCAAGAGGTCAGTGCAATTCCTGAAGTTGTATTGATCTTGGTGATGATTTTCAGGGTTTTTTCAAGGTTTTTTCCAAGCACTTTCTGTTTACGTTTAGCATTACCCCAGGAACAACGACGTGGACGTAGTAAATTCTGTTCCCTTTGGGGTGCTTGATTAGCGTAAGTCCCCTTGCCTCTCACGTTTTGGAGTGCTTGATTAGTGTGAGTCCCCTTGCCTCTCACGCTTCAGTGAAGATGTTCGAACTGAAAACCTTGAGCTGCTTGAAAAAAAGCTATGCGATTGTAAAAATGAGTTACAGCATTACGAATCATCTCCCTATCAATCAAAGTAGCCTGTTGCAGAATCCGATTCTGCAATTCGTCTAAGCTTTGCGATTGCGGTGAGTATACTTTGCTCTTTAAATAACCCCAAACAAAAAAGTCGAGATGCGTCAGATCAGGAGATCTAGCAGGCCACTCGATTTCACCCCTTCTTCCAATCCACCTTTGAGGGAACTGAGTATCCCAATATGCTCGAACATCCCTACCGTAATGAGCCGCTGCTCTGCCTTGCTGTAACCAAATATTTTGAAAATTATCGTCTGTAATCTCCCTTGTTCTTGGTACAATTTGGTTTCTGAGAAGCTCTTCATATGCACGGGCATTGAGATTATCATCGATGAAGAAAGGGCCTATCAATGTATCATTCAAGATACCGGCCCAAACATTAATCTTTTGTGGATATTGAGTATGACTCCAACATCCAATCAAGATTTGTGTCGAACCAATATCTACAATTTTGCCTGTTAACTTCACCTTTTAAAGTGAAAGTAGATTCATCTGAAACTAGTGTATTGTACACGAAAAGAGGATCTCTATCAATTCAGCTCATCATAATTTCACAAAATTTAACCCGAAGATCAGGATCGTGTTCATTGAGCTCTTGTGCCAGATGAACTTTGTAAGGATGGAAATTAATGCTTTTTAAAAATTTTCGCACTGTTTCAAGCGCAATTTCACATTAATCACTAGCTCGACGTAAACTAAGATGTGGATTTTCAACAAATGCTTGGGCTATGTCTATCTGCATCTCCTCAGATCCTGCAGATTTTGGCCGACCAGTTCTCTGAAGGTCCTTGATAGATCCATGATTCATAAACTGCCTTACAGTTCTTTCAATTGTTGATTTTGAGACAGGATTTAACCCTTCTCCATTACGAAAAGTGCGATTAAAAAGCAAACGAACTTGATCGTAAGATCGAACTTGATCTCCCCAGCCACATGTCATTAATACAGATACCCTCTCTCATTCCGAAAGTTCAGCTTGCGCTATAATAATCTTTTAGCGAAAGATAGTAAGTATGTACTCGTAATACGTAAATATAGTTTCAATTCGTAATGTCAATATGGAAAAACGGTATAGGACTTATGGTATCGCCTTAGGTATTGACTTAGGTATCGAAAAACGGTATAGGACTGTATAACTCTTCCGGGAGGAACAGAACTTTCACCAGAACACCTGGAACTTTTAATGAAAAATTTCTTTATGATTTTAAAATATTCAAAACGCTGTAACCAATATCAATACAGATCTCACCAATGAATTTCTCGTTGAAATTTACTTCAGGAATTACACTGACCTCTTTGAAAACTTTGTTAATTTCAAATAACCTCTAACTGACCTTGACCGTTACAATTGACCTATAACGTGGGTAAGTACCTGAACGTAGAATTTTCCGCTCTTTCGATTGCAGATATAAAAAAAGGAGGTTTCCATTTTAAAAATCAAAGTTGACCTTCAAAAAGCCATGAAGGTCAACTTCAAGGTCAAAATTAAGGTCACCATTGAATTCCTCGTTGAATTTAACTTCAGGAACGACCTTCACGTTTTTGAAAAATGTTTTACCTGAGGAAATATCCAACCGTCCCGGGACTTTTTTAGACACCTTGTATAAAAGGGTGGTCCAAAAAACGTTTTTCGATCTACAGCGCAAGACACACCCTCAAAAGTTTTCATTTCTGGAGAAAGAAAATTCAAAATCCCGTTTAATTAATATAGGGAGATTTTGAGTTTTCGAAAAATTGAACTCATGCTCTATGGTTTCATCGAAAAATCCCAAACTTTTTAGGGATTGAAAAGGAGTGTCAACGAAATAAAATTATACTAATAACTTTTATTTCCAAACCATCCTCATCCATCCTCCCCTTCGTCGTCTTTTTTATGCAAATAATTACTAGCAGACAATTTGAATATTTACCATCCCTTTTTAAGCAATTTTCAATTATTTAAACAAATCTAAATTATTTAATCAAATCTAAATCATTTTAACAGTTATTTATTCCCAAAAAATGTAAAAAATAATTGTATTTTCTGATTGAAATGTAATTGTTTGTCATGTTTTAAAGTAGTAAATTTTTTAAAAAACATTATGTAATTATTTAAACAATTTATCAATGTCCATCTTCATTTTATCAATCAGTTTTTTTTGATAATTACAAAAATGAAATAAAAGAGAACACATAAAATTATGTTTCTGACTGTATAGTGTATAGAAAGAATACCCTCACCAGTTTTTAATTGTTTGAACAAATATAATTTGTTTGAATGATGACTTTCCCAAACCCACTTTTAAAATCGTAATTAATTGTATATGCTTTATTTGATTTCATTGGTTGAGTTATCGAAACACAACTGCTTGAGCAAATAAAAATTGTTTAAACAAATAGAAATTTACTGAAAATTAGACGATATGTATCAAAACTATGTAGTTACTCAACAAAAAGTAGCATGGGATACCAATTTGTAACAAGCGGACACATCTGGCTCAATTTTTAGAAATTTTGAAAATAAACAATAAATGATAGTTTAAATAATTACATAATGTTTTTAGAAAAATTTAATACTCCAAATAATGACAAAATATTGCATTTAAATTAGAAAGTACGATTATTTTTTACATTTTTTGGGAATAAATAATTGAATAAATAATTGACATTTGTTTAAACAATAAAAAATTGTTTAAAAAGGCAAGGAAAATATTCAAATTGCCTATTAGTAATTGTTTGCATAAAAAAAAGGATGGAAATTGCTCAAAGGTAACAATAATATGTAAAAATGTACTTTTTTTTATTTTTAGGGGGCTGCGAGGATGGTGAGAGTAGGTTGGAAAGGAAAGCTATTAGTATGTCTTTATTTCGCAGACACTCCTCTTCAAAGCCTAAAAAGTTTGGCACCTTTCGATAAAACTCTTGAACATGAATTTAATTTTTAATATTAATTTAATTAATTTTTAATTATAATATTCGAATTTTCAAAAACGAAAATTAGAGCCAGCAGTTCTAGGAAGACCGAGAACGGGGTGACTGAGAACGAGAGTTTGATCTATTTATAAATTTTACGTAAAAATTAAGAATTTATTATATTAGGAGCCGTTCAAAAACTACGTGAGGCTATTTTAAAAACTTTTTTCATTTGTTCCCTTCTGCGTCACAGATCATCACACAAAGCTTGAACCCTCGGCGTGACGTCGCAAATACAAACAGCCCCCCCTTTTTTTAGGGCAAAATTTTTCTTCTATTTCCTTTGATAAACGTGTAACATAAAATACCTTATATACAAACATACTATTTTAAAAGACTTCAAGGCTCAAAATGCTCTCAAAACAGGAAAAACAGAGCTCTTTTCAAGAAAATATGGTCAAAATGGTTTAAAATAAAATTAATGTATAAATACCATATTCAACTAAATGCGAAACGCTCAAAATTTCAAGTAGAAATATATTGAATTTTTAACAAAGTAGTCGAATGTAAAAAAAATCATTTTCTCAAAAGTGATACATTTTTAACGTAAGAATTGAGTTTTCAAGCTAAAAAGATGAATTCTCAATAATGAAAAAAACCATGAGACTTTAATTACAAGCAGTTGTATTTTTAAACTAGTAGTTGAATCTCAAAGTCAAAATTTCTAAATTTTTAGAACATACATCAGGTTTGAACCAAAAATGGTAAACTTTTAACTAAGAATTTTCCTACAAAAAAAAATGAATTTTGAACCTTGAGGTTTTCCAACCATATAGTGAAATTTTCATGTCAAGAAGACGAATTTTTTAAAAAACAGGATAAAAGAAGATTAATTCTCAAAATAAAAATATAATAGTTCGTATTTCAATCAAAAATATATTTGAAATAAAAATAAAAAGCAGTCGATTTCAACGAAAAAGAATCAATTCTCAACAAAAAATGTAATTAATAAAAGTTTAGAAAAATTAATGGAAAAAACTAGTTAAATCAAACAAAGAAAGATGAATTTTTAACATAATAGTTGAATCTGCGATGAAAGCAAATTAATTAGTAACCAAACAGTTGCAGTTTTAACCAAAAAATATCAAATTTCTAGAAAAAGAGATGAATTTTCTACCCAGAAAGATTTTTCATTCAAGAGAGAAAAAAATGTCAAGCAAATTGTAATATTTTCATTCCAAAATGTTGACTTCTTTACGAAACAATTGAATATATTACGTACAATTATAAATTGTCATCCACAGAGTTGATTCTCAACCAAGCAGTTGAATTTTATACCAAAACAATAGAATTTTTAACAAAAAGTCGAATTTTTGAGAAAAAAAAAGTTCTACAAAAAAGTTAATTTTCAACCAAAGAGTTGCAATTTTTAACTGAAACGATCAACTTTAAATCAACAATAAATTATTTAAATTTTCAGTTAAGAAAATTAATTTTAAATCAATAAAAGCCTAATTTTTAACAAAACATTTAAATGTAATAGTTCACTTTTCAAAGAAAAAAAACTTTTAACGATACATATTTGGATTTTCTTATTGTGTACTATCAATTCAGTTCGCATTTAAGAAAACAAAATTAGTGAAAGTAGACGCCGCGAAAAAACAACAATCGTAAAAAAAGAAAAAAAACACAAAAATTCCAAAAGAAATTTCAAACAATAAAAAAAAGAATTATTCAAAATTATTTTTTACAATAAAAAGGTAAACTAACTCCTTTAAATCTCCCCCTCTTCTACTTTTCTCCCCCTTTTCCCTCCCACCCAATCCATATATTTCCATCGGCTCACTTCCTCTCATTGAAAAAAAGTGTGACAGTCGCACGTGCACTCGACCGAAACTATAAAGGATTCTGACTAAGGATACGAAACTCTAAAATCGAAAAAACGGGGAGTTTCTTTAAAACAAGGGAAAAAAGAAGAATTAATTAAAAAGGGGGGAAATCGGCGAAGAATTTTAATCTGGTATTTAGGTCTTTACTCGTAAAATAAGATTACCAATTTTTATGTTCTCAAGCATTAAAAAAATGTGTATTCTGATTTATATTTTCAATCTGTGGTGTCGCATTCTGCATTAACCCAAATCGTCACAAAATTGTTTAACCCACCTTACACTTGAAACTATAACGTTATTTTTGAAAAGCCCCTCATGAATTATTATATCATACACATAATTGGATCACATGTTTTTCAAATATTTAAAAGTCCATACCTGTTTTATTATTCCCGACCACAACAATCATGAGAAGTACAACAGCAACAGGAAGATCAATCTTACAAATAACTTCCGACATTACATCAATTTCGCCCCAGACCATAAGAAGTTTTACTGTTTGTGATACATTTATAAAAAAAAATATAAACAAAAAAATGCCAATAGTTCGATATTTGGTTATTGATCCTTCCGAATGGTATGGTTCGGGCCATATTCCGATAGTCTGCAAGCTTATTTTGCATATACTCGTGGAATAGTATTCCGCTAACAAGTGAAATTTGGTTAACATACATATTTTTTACAGTATAAAATTAAACTGGAATTTGGATTTGAGCACGGTTTTGGTTATGACCTTCGACTGAAATCCAGACTCTCCGAACGTAAACATCAGGGCCGTGGGTACACTAAGAGTTAACTCACGCAGTTATCTAGTTTGGCCATTAAGGTCCAGTGCTTTATCGCTATGCTACTGTTTTGTCGTGTAAGAGGGGCCAAAGATGTAATCCCCTTTCGGCCTCGCGGCTCTTTTTATCCGAAACCGTGGCGCGGTGTCATTTTTTGGAAGGCGCAAATCTTGTTTCCTCAAATCGAACTTCCAATGTATTATAAAATGCCTTACGCTATATTTAAAAATATTTTAAAACATGCAATCAATTTCCGGTCCAGCAGGGTGGAGAGATGCAGTTCAATCACGCGTGAAACACAAGGGGCGTAGGATAAAGGGGCAGTGCACGGGTACTCACCAGTGATCCCAGATCTGAAACGAGATGCGTTCCAATACTATGACAGGGCTATGTCCGTGTGAATATAGTAGGAGACGCTGTAAATGACTGAGTTGCG
>NC_046658.1:114298383-114336779 GCF_010883055.1 Belonocnema kinseyi | reverse complement strand
GCGCAACTCAGTCATTTACAGCGTCTCCTACTATATTCACACGGACATAGCCCTGTCATAGTATTGGACCGCATCTCGTTTCAGATCTGGGATCACTGGTACTCACATGCGTAGATTGTGTAATGTTAAGAAACGGTTTACACGGCCCTTACTGTTTACTTTTGGAGGCTTTCGATTGAGGACCAAGGGCAGTGTGAGCCATCCCCGAAACCGATCTTCAATCGGAATTTGAGTGTATTTAAGGCCTTACAATTTCTTGATTAAATTAAGTGTTTTACTTGAATTAAGCGCTAAATGAAATGTAATATTTCAGGGTAGCCGCAGATTTGAGATTTTTAAAAATAAATGCAAAAGTCAGTGAATTTATGTTAGAAGCCTTTCAAAGCCATATGATGAGTGGGTCATGTGACCAGTTTCCGACCTTACCGACATTTTTTTTATTTTATAACTTATTTTGACACGAAGCGCCACTTTTTTTGCTTTTCTCATCATTATTAAAATTTAGGACCAGGCCCATCTTTCTTAGAGTTTTTTATTTATTATTCCAAACTTTCAGCTCGATGTGGCGCTTCGTGTGACAATAAGTTAGGAAGTGAAAAAAACGTCGATAAGGAAGGAATCTGGTCACGTGACCCACTCGTCACATGGCTTTAAGCAATTGTCAATCATAATCACACATTCGTTTATGGTAACTTTTTATAAAATTATTTTTTAGTCAATTTTTTAAGATAAAATGATATCGTAGCTTTAGTCACTGTTCTTTCAATAAATTGAACTTCCAAGAAAGTCTCAAGAGCTTTAAAATTTTCAAGGGATTTAAGAAGATTTCAATAAATTTCAGAAGATTTCAAGAGATTTCAAAATATTTCAATGAATTTTCAATATTTTAGGGCGTTTAAAAATATTTCAGAGAATTTAAATATATTCCAGAAATTTTTCAAGATTTTAGGTAACTTCTAAAACTCTA
The DNA here is from genome assembly GCF_010883055.1 of Belonocnema kinseyi. Classification (NCBI taxonomy): domain Eukaryota; kingdom Metazoa; phylum Arthropoda; class Insecta; order Hymenoptera; family Cynipidae; genus Belonocnema; species Belonocnema kinseyi. The sequence goes on along the minus strand of NC_046658.1, from coordinate 114,335,812 downwards.
AAAAAATTATTGAGACTTTTAAAAGGTTTAATCAGCTTTGAAACTTTTTAAGACTATCACAAAATTTCATGGGATTTCAGATTTGAAAAGATTTCATAGAATTTATAACATTTAAGGATATTTTAACATTTTAAGAGATTTTCAAGAACCTTATAAATGTTCAAGGAACTTCAGAAGTATCTAAGGAATGATGTCTCGTAACTCTTGGTCAAACTTGAATTTTCTCCCGCCCTACAGTAGTTTTAAAGGACGTACCATAAGCTGTGAAAAACAATATAATAAGTGGTGGCCCTGCGGACTTGACCTAAACAATCACTAGTGAATACAATGGTGTCCCATAAAGAACTTTTTAGACACTGCACTCTTTTTGCATTCCAATTTCCAATTTAAAAAATTCAGCTGTGACAAGCGAAATGATTTGGTCTGCATAAGGCGAATGTGTAGTTAGATGTAAAATGTGTCAAAAGTGGTTCCAGAGATTTCACAATGGCAATTTTTTAATTAAAATGCAAAATGAAAGCAGTATCTCAAATGCTCCTTGTTAGACCTGATTGTATTCGTTAATGATTTTTTAGGTTAAGTCCGCAGGGCCGCCACTATTAGACTTCGTTTTGAAGTTTGAGGTTCGTCCTTAAGAACTACCTTAAGACGGAAAAAATGAAAGTTTAACCAAAAGTTACAGGACACCAAAGTAAAGGCACCTAATTAATTTGTAGACCTAATTTTTTAAGAGATACCAAGGAATTCTTAATAGGTTTTAATAAATAATTTGAAAGTATTCCAAAGGACTTTAAGGAGTTTAATGTATTTTTGAAACTTCTACGGGATTTTCAAGAGCTTTAAAAGGTTTCAAGGAATATCGAAAGATTACAATGGATTGCAAAGGATTTCAAGGAATTTCCACAGATTTCTATGGATTTCAGAAAATTGCAAGGGATTTCAACAGATTTTAGAGGATTTAAAATATTTCAGGGCATTTGAAAAGGTTCCAAGGAATTTAAATGTATTTGACAAGATTTCAAAGATCTTAGGGTAGGTACTTTTAAAATTTCCAGCGAATTTTCAAGAGCTTTAAAAAGTTTTAAGGGAATTCAAAAGATTCCAAAAGATTTTGAAAGGTTGCAAACCGTTTGAAATTATTTAGGTTATTTTAAACGATTCCAAGGGATTTGTAATAGATTAAAATGATTAGATGTTATTCTAAAATTGAGAGGACGACCTTAGCGCTGTGAAATCCGTACTAGGGTGGCACAAAAACGTTTTTTTTAGAGGGCAATGACCCCCCCCCCCAATTTCATTCCAAATCCGAAAAAAGAATTCCCTAATTTTTTTCGATTTTAACAAGTGCCAGTTTCACTTGAAGTTTCCCATGTAAAATGAATGGGAAAAATCACTTTTTTGAGATTTAAGAATAATTTTTGAGGGTTTGAAAAAATGTGACGGGAAACTATGGGGACTTGTTGAGAATTATCCAAAAAAGAATTTCATGCATCAGACATATGGGTTTGACACCCCTAATACACCCCCACGACTACCTTAATACAAAAAATGTCAATTCTTCATGAAATCGACCTTTTGAACACTGTATTCTTGTATTGTTTTACTTAAAATTATTGCTATTGGTCTAGTGGAATATTTATTATCATTGGTTAATTAATTATTGATTATTTAAGCAAATGGAATTTGTTTAAATAGGTTTTTTTCATAAATCCCCCCCCCCCTCTTATAATTATTACTATTAGTCTAGTGGAATATTCAATAACACTGGTTTATTAATTTTTAATTGTTTAAATAAAAAAAAATTAGAGAATTTCTTTTTTCGGATTTGAAATAGAATAAAGGGGATCGTTGCCCTTTAGCAAGCAATAAAAAATTTTCCATGCATTTTTGGACCGCCCTAATCAGCACGCTTAATTAATTTAAAACTTCTCTGGCATGTTTAAAACATATGGGGAGTTTTTAAGCAATATAAAAAGTTTCCAGGGCTTTAAACAAAGCTCAAGGTATTTTAAAAGATGTAAAATATTTAAGGGCATTTAAAAAGATTCAAGAATATAAGGATATTCATAAAGATTTTAAGAATCTTAGGGCACTTTTGGAACTTGCAAGGGATTTTCAAGAACCCGAAAAAGTTTCCGGAGCTTTATGTTTCAAGGGAATTCTAAAGGGTTCAAGGGATATCAGAAGATTTTAAAAGATTTCAAAATATTTGAAGATATATGAAGTATTGAACCAAATTTTAAGGAATTTTTTCATATATTTCAATAATTTTATAATGTTTCGAAAGGTTTTTCAATATTCTACAACATTTTTAAAACATACGATAAGCTTTCAAGAGCTTTATACATTCTCAAGGGATTTTAAAAGATTTCACGGGAATTTAAAGAATTTCGAAGATTTCAAGGTATTTTATAAGATTCTATGTAACTGCTATTGCATTTTTTTCAATTTGAGGGGTTCTCAAAGGATTAAAAATATATTAAGGTGTTTTAAAAGATTACAAGGCGTATTTAATAGGTGTCAATAACCCAAAGGCATTTTAAAGGATTTTAAACTTTTTTTAACTTCCAAGGAATTTTACAGAGCTTTAAAAAGTTTCAAGGGATATAAAATAATTAGGGGCTTTTAAAAGATTCCAATAAATTTTGAATATTAAAAAGTTTCAAGGGATTTCAAAAGATTTAAAGGGATTGGACATTATTTTATGCGAATTGAAAGGATTTGAAACATTTTAGGGTATATAAATGAATTCTAATGCATTGGGAATTTTTTAAAGGGGTTTCATAGGATCTGAATATATTAAAAAATATTGCCAGTATTATTGTATTTGTCGTATTATTGTTTTAATTTATCTTAATAAATTTTCGAAGATTTAAGTAAGTATCTTCAAATCTCATATAATTTCACGGGATTTTATACTATTTCAAAGGATTATAATGATTTTAGAAAGTTTTTAAAAATCCAAGGAATTTTAGGAACTCTTGAAAGTTTCAAAGCATTTCAAAATATTTTAAAGGGTTTCAAAACATTTCAGAGGATTTGTAATTTTTTAGCGTATTTTAAAAGATTCCAGGGAATTTTTAATAGGTTTTATTAATTTGAAGGTCTTCTAAATGAGTCGAAAGATTTTAGGGTTCAGGATTTGAACATTTTATGGATTTTGAACCGATTTCAAACAATTTTTTATTGATTTCAATAATTTGAAGGAATTTAAAAATTTTTTAAATATTTTAGTGCATTAAAAAAAAACTCCTGGACATTTTTAAGATATTCCCAAAATTTCAAGAGATTTCCAAGGCTTAATGATTGAAATGGATTCTAACCAATTTTCATACGGTTTTAAAGAATTTCCTAGAATTTTTGATAATATGAAACGATTATATAAGATTAGAATTTTGGTCTTTAAGTATTATTATCAGAGAAAATAAAAAATAAGTTTTGCGGCCACCCTTTATTAAAAGTTTTGTTGCCAAAATAGCTTTTATCTCATTATTATTGCACACAAATTCAAAATTTTCATCAAGCCTAATCAAAATTATAGTCACTTTTTCTAATAAAAATATAATATCCGTCGCACACTATAATATTCTCCTACCTTCCTTCCCATCCATTGGAAGTGCACGCGATGCTCACTTTTTTTAACTAATGGAACCAACCTAATTATAACCCTATCGATAGACTAATTTTTTTTTCTCTAACGACGCATGCTCCTTTGTCAAAAGGCTCATTCTCAGAGAGGTTTCTGTTCTCATTTGCAAGATAACTTATCCCTTGTGTAGCAGATTAGGCAGATAAGACCAAAACGAGTAAGTTATTATATTTTTCAAATTTTTTAAACTAGAGAAATTTAAATTAGATTAAAATCAAATTTAAAATGCAATATAACGTCCGATAATCAGTTTAATGTATAGAATACTTTTTTTATTTTTGTCAACCAATTTTTTTTCTTATTTAGGAAAAAAAAAAGATATTTTTCAATATACAATAGGAACATTTTATGGTGGTTGTCCAAATTTGGTCGCTGGATTCGTGCTTTTATTTTCAGGAATTCTACACATTTTCACATTATTTTATTTCAAAAGCAAAATAATGGTTATAAAAAGTGTGAATAATGTAAAGGTACCTGCAAGACTATTGAAAATCGCTAAAAATATAATAAAATCATTAGCTTGCTTAAGGGAAAGAAAGTGCAACGTTTCTGATAAATTTTTCTCGAGTTTCCATGCATGTCGCTTCCGAATTTTGTTCAATTCACAAAAAAATGAATGCGTTGTTTTAAATGGTATTGAGAGGTTACTCAAGCTCCATGAAATACGTTTTTGTAAATTTTATTCGGAATCGTCAATATTAGGTGAATCGTGTTGAAACTGAAAATTTATCTTCAAAAGTAGTTATAGAATACGAATTAACAATTACTTATTAAATATTACTTTAATAAGTCTGTTTGATAGGTTCACAAAAAAACCTCATAAGTAAAAAATTAAGTTTTGCGAGTGTTTGGCTTGAATTATGATTTTTTTACGACTTATTATAATAAAAATGATATCTAATACATAAAGCAGTACATGTTATTCATAGTTAGATGTTTATAAATATTCCTTAAACAATTGATTATCGTTCATAGCTATTTTATCTTAGAATATTGTTAGAACTTCGCGGTTCTTTCCCATTTAAAAATTTTTTTTCACTTTTCAGTGAGAGCCTAAAATTAATCAAATATGTTTAACAGAAATAATCTTTTAAAATATTTATCATTATTTCTAACAATATTCTCCTAGAATAATGCAAAAAAGTTGCAGGTTTTTCTAAAAAATGTCCACTTTTTGTCCACTCTTCAATTAGTGTGGGGTAATTATTAACTTAAGTTATCAAATATAACTGTCTGAGCATTTAATAAATATTTTTAAAATAATATTCTCTTTTATTAATGCTAAAAAGTTGCGGTTTTTTCCTAAATGTTCAATTTTGAGTCAACTTTTTACTTGTTCACTTGTTTATAACTACCTTTTCTTAGAGTAATGCTAGAAAATTGCTGGTTTTTATTAAATTTTCAGCTTTTCTTTGACTTGTTAGTTAGGAAAAAATCGTAAATATTATTATGCTAAATATTAATTTAAGCAAAAGGTCTGTCAGTAAATACTTCAAGGAAAATTTACAAGTAATGTGATTCATGCATAGAAAATTTGAAGAATATTTTAATAATTTGCCTTATTTCAGATAAATATATTTACAAAAAGGAAAAAGTTTTTAAAAAGATGATTATCTCTAATGTGTATTAATTATTTTTTTATGCCTAAAAAGTCAAAGCACAGCTTAAAATGTCTGAAGAACTACAACATTTTAGCAATGTTCTAAGAGGAGATAGTTATAAATAATACAAAATTGTTTAAAATATATGTTTGGCTAAATTGAATTAAATATTACCTAACGCATCAGTGTAAAGTGGACAAAAAGTTGAAAATTGCAGAAAGAACCACAACTTTTTAGCATTAGCAGAGACAATATTTGTATTTGACAATAATAAATTGTTTAAACAATTATCTTTATTTACTTGGTTTAATTATTATCTGGTTCTAATTAGAAAGTAAAAGAAAGTTACAAATCTTCAGAAAAAAGCCGCAACTTTCGAGCATTATTCAAAGAGAATATTGTTCTGATAATAATAAATGTTTAATAAAATTACTTATGTTGAATTTAGTTAATTAATGCCTCAGTCTAATTTAAAAATTGGAAAAAGTTTTAAAATTCTGGAAAAACGCCACTTTCTAACTCTTTTGTAAGATAAAATTGTTATGAATAATAATAAATTGCTTAAACATTGCACGTAAACATCTAACTATCCGTAGGAAGTAATGATTTATGTATTAGAAACAATTTGTGAAAAAATCCAAATATCATAATTAGCGCTAAAAACTCACAAAACCCAATTATTCACTTTATGGGAATTTTTTGGGATCCTATAAAAAAGAAAAATGGGGGTAATATTTGAAGTCATTATTTATTTGTATTGTTTAGCTAATTGTAAAGAGAAATGTTGAGTTTCAAGTCTATTTTTTTAGTATTGCCGTTTCTGTATATAATTTACAAAATTTATTTCGATACAATTCATAGGGTGGACATTGGATGAAAAATTGTAAAAAAAAAAATATTCCGGCTGGTATTTTCAACACATTTTGTAGCTTTTTTTTAACGGAAGTTAGATAAATTCTTAAGAGAACTGTTACAGTCGACTGTTTAGATTAAGAGATATTAATGTGACATCAATAAAAGCGGATTTTAAAAATACGAATCAAGAGTTTATAACAAATTAATAATTTTTTATTCACAATTTTATTGTTGTTATAAACAATTAACAAAAAAATGCAAAGTTTAAGCAATTATAGACAGATTGAGGAACTTTTTTAGAAACTTGTTTAATTTGATTTGCCAGTGTTATTCTGAAGCAGTACATTGTCAGTTTATGAAAATTGTGATTGCTATACAAAATCGCTGTTTGTGCACTTTTCAAAGTTTGAGTTTTGTTAGAAAATTTATTTAAATTAGTTTTTCAGTAATATTCTGTTTCGCAATGTCGGTTAATTAAGAATTATTATATTATTCTTATGGCCATGAGTCTTAACAAGTTTTCGATACAGTGGAAGAAAAAAAATCCTTCATTTCCCGTTTTATTCCCGCATCAAAATAAATTTTTCACGAAATAAAAAAATTAAAATGACCAAAGCTAAAAACTTTTTTATTCTGAGTAACCAAATAAAAACTGAACTGCAAATTAAAGTACATACTAAAAGTGGAACTCTTTTGAATTTTAAACAAAATTTTAAATTAAATTAATTTGTTTAAATTTTTTTTACAAGTTCAAGAACAATCACAAAATGAAACAAATGCGTTTAATAATGTTGATTTTAAAGAAAAAATGTTCTCCGAGTTGATGTTTTTTTATTGGAACCTCACTTCATAACGTTTTCCTGAGAACTGGCCATGGCAGACAAAGCCATAATCCTATTTTCCTTCTTTTACTGCCAACAACATTGACAGATATCCCAATGATGTCTTCATAACCTGCAAAAAGTTAGTTTCTTACTTTCTAAATTTGAATTAGTAAAATTGACCTTATAATTAAATTCTGCTAATTGTAGTGGAGCTAGAATTCAGTCACTAAGAATTAGTAAAAATATACTGATTCAATTAGTAATTATTGCTGCACATATGCGCACTGTCGAAACTTGCAATTAAACATTTATTCAACATTTTAAATGTAAATATGCATATATAAATTAAATTAAAGCAAAACATATTTTATTTGTCAATACTCTTCACGAAAAGTGCAACATCATGATTATTCAAATAGTTATAAAATATTTGAAAAGAACTTTTCAAATTTAACTTTATTTTCTAACAAAAATTTTCTTCAATATTTATTAAAATTATTATTCTTTCGCCTATAAATCGACAAAATTTCTATTAATTTATTGTAGGGTTATCAGGTATAATAATGTAAATATTCTGTTTAAAAAAATTTTTATTGTAAGCTAATTTTTTTTGTTTGAAAAGGCTGCTATTGTAGTTTTTGTGGAAAATTCACCTTTTTTTTTGTTAAAAACTTTATTGTTTTTCGTTAAAAATTCAACTATTTTAGTAGATTTAAATTTTTTGAGGACAATGCAGCTTTTGTTTGGTTGAAAATTGATTTTTTGTTTGCAGCTTTATTTTTGGTTACAGAATTTACTATTTTGTTAAAAATTCGTTTTTTTTTGTTAATAAATCAACGTTTTGACTGACATTCCTGTATTTTTTGATTATTTTTTTTTGCTTGTTAAAAAATTAATTCTTTTGATTAGAAATTAATTTTTCTGATTTGAAATTCAACTATTTAGTTAAAAATGTATTCCCTTATTACATTTGAAAATAGTATATTTCGCTGCCTTAAAAAAACAGTATGGTGCTTCGTCGGTGCACTTGATATTAGATGTAATAAAAGTATGGTTTTCGAGTTTTCTCTTGATATTACCTCTCAGACTTGAGCTTAGTTTTAAGGGACAAGTACCGCGCAGAACAGTTCGCGTGGGTCGAAGTAACGAACGCGCGTGCGCGGTCTTATATCGCGGACAATAAAGTGCGTTTTTCTGCCCTAGGCACAATTTAGGCGAGGGGGAGGAGCGTCATTATACACAACTTGTGTAGCCCGAAATTAAAAAAATTTTAGGCCCTGACTGCTTTTAAGTTGGGAGTTCTTAGTACTGATTGAATTAGGAGCATTTTTACTAATTCAGTTTTAGAGAGTAGGAAAGTCGATATGTAAACAAATTTCATTACTGAACCTCAATTCCATAGCTAAGCATACAAATATGCATAGCAAACTTTAAAGAAAAAGATATATTAGGCTAAAAAACACTAATTTGTCTTTAGAGAGACAACATCTTCCAAAAAATATAATTTTCAAAAGATCTGCTGGTGTTTCGAAACTTTTAGAATGGAGAATAAGTTAAAAATAAATTCTGAAAATAATTACGAATTTGGCATGATTTTTTTTACTTTGCTTATTAAAATATTACTAACACTGGTAAAAAGTTCCAAAGATAAAACAAAGAATTTTCCAGCGGTGATGCCAACAGTCTTTCTTGCACGATGTGTTAGAAATAGGATAAATTTTGCATCTCCTGCTCTTAAGTTGTACCATTTACAATTATAGGCAGCAAATGCGATTTCTGCACACTATAGGCGGAAACAGAAAATTTGAATAATGTAAATCAGAAGAAAATTACAGTTTTTTAGGTTGAAGCAACTCTTTCCTTTATATCGTAAAAATAAGAAATTCATAATGCACAATAATTAGTAATATTACTTGCCATTACAGATGTCACCATTTAGTTTTCCTTAAAAAGGAAAATTATGAAGTTATAACAACTTGTGCAAAATGAGTTCCTTTTTTTTATTCATTTGTGACTGGAATATTTTTAATATGCACAGAGAAAAATGGGAATGATTAATTTTTTATGAATTAATCATTCAATTAAAAAATAAAGTTTCCTATCTTTTTCTATCTTGTGATATATTATTGACAAATTGCACTTGAAATCATGCAAAATTTCAAGAAAAGTTTAGGACATGTCTGAACTATTTTTTATTTTACTTTAACCTGGATAAAAAATAAAGGGACACATATTATACAGCACGATTGTAAAACCCTTCTTTTGAAAACCCTCACTTAAAAAATGTTGAGTTCTGTTTAAGAAATTGGTGGTATATATACTACATCATCATTTTTCAAAATTCGAACTTTCGCATTTATAGCGGAAACAAGAATGTTCAGATTATAGTGTTTATACCTTAGAAAGTACTGCATTACATTTTTTTCATTCTAGAGGGCAAGACACCCCCCCCCCCCCAAGTTTTCATTTCTGGAAAAAGAAAGCTTTTAATTTTTTTCGAAATTCGAATATTAACACGTGCCAGCGAGCACTTTAAAATCCCATTTAATTAACATCGGGAAATTTTCAATTTTCGAAAAATTGAACTCATGTTTCACGGTTTCATCGAAACATGCCAAGTTTTTTACGGATTTAAGAGAAGTGTCAAATAAGACACAAAAAAACTACATTTTTACGTATTATTGTTACTTTTTAGCAATTTTTGTCGTTTTTTTCATACAAATAATTACTAATGGACAATTTAAACATTTGCCATGACTTTTTAAACATTTTCAACTTTTTCAACAAATGTAAATTATTTAAGCAATTATTTATTCCCCAAAAATGTAAAAAATAATCGCATTTTCTCATTGAAATGCAATATTTTGTCATTATTGCAGTAAATTTTTCTAAAAACATTATGTAATTATTCAAAAAATTAATTATTGTTTATTTTCAAAATTTATAAAAATTAAGCCAGAAATGTCCACTTTTTTTAAAATGGGTATCCTATGCTACTTTTTGTAAATAATCAAATAATTTGAATACACTTATTCTAAAGTTTAGTAAATTTCTATATGTTAAAACAATTTTTATTTGCTTATGCAGTTATTTTTCGAAAAAACAAGAAGAGGCACGATAATTATTATTGAGACTTTTCGGTCACCATTTGGACCCTTATCAGTCAAAGAAACAACATTTATTAAGTCCGTAAAAAAACGTACATATACTGTAGAAAATATTATATAAAATAAGAAATTAATGATTAGAGAAATTTAAAAAATTTTTTAAAATATAATAATAAAAATAATAAAACGTAGCATAGGATACTAATTTAAAAAGAAAAGTTGATATCTCTGGCTCAATTTTTTGCAATTTTGGAAACAGAGATAAATTATTATTTAAATAGTTACATAATGTTTTTAGAAAAAATTACTATTCCAAAAAAATGACAAACAATTAAATTTCAGTCAGAAAACGCGATGATTTTTTTTACATTTTTTGGGAATAAATAACTGTTAAAATAATTTACATTGGTTTAAACAATTGAGAAATGTTTAAAAAGTCATGGTGGAAATTACAGTTATTAGTATAGTTGTATTTTGTAGAAATTCCTCTCAAATCCCTAAAAAACTTGGATGTTTCGATGAAACCCTGGAGCATGAGTTCAATTTTTCATAAATTCCAAATTTCCCCATTTCAATCAAATGGGATTTTAAAGTGACCGATGGCACGTGCTAATATTCAAATTTCGGGGGAAAAATGACGGATTTTCTTTTTCTGTAGCTCGAACAGCGTTTTTTGGATCAACGTAATATATATATATATATATATATTTTTCACTATTATATTTACAAATGATTAACTAGATATCGCAGTGCATGATTACAAAAGCGTTACCTCTTCCCGCAAATGTTCTCCTATGTAACAGTACACGTAAACATTCAATACCATATATGCAATGTATACTATCATGGCAATAATTTCAAGTGTATTTAATCCAGTATTATTGTTTGTCATAGCCTGAAAATAATAGTTAGTCATTGTTCATAGAAAATCGTATGGCGCATCTTTTTTTATTTTTCAAAAAGTGGTGTCTTTTATCGTTTTTATAATAAACGAAAAAACCATATTTATGTAAGAAAAATAATTTTTTAAGAATCTTGACTTGATCTCGCTCGGAAATTCAAATTTATTAGTATTTTGACTTCAAATCTAGAACAGTTTTTCACTAAACTATTTTGATTATCACAAGGTGTCCAAAACGAATTTGAAATTCTTCAAAAACTTTCTTTCACAAAAATAGTATTTTTCTTTTATTACAAAAATTATAAAATACCCGACTTTATGAAAAAGAAAAAAAGATGCTCCGTAAGAATTTATATCACAGGAATGTTCTATAAGAATGCAGTTGGAAAAATTTAATTTGTGAAAACTGTTTTTCGAGGTATCAGGGGCCAAGCGAAACGGCCAGCTGCATTTTCTACACAACATCCAGGCTTTCCTCTTATATTTAATAATATTATGAATCTATACTTCAATATTTTTAACTTGAAATACTTACAAATTTAAAAAAATAATCACTAAAAACAAGCATATAATACAATAACAACATTACAAAAAAATTTAATAACCACTTAATTCTTATTTTCAATTTAATTTGGTTAAGTGCCATAAATACTTACCAAAATTAGAATATAACCCTGTACGCAAAACGTAACAATAAATCCACTTAATTGAACAAGAAAAATCATATTGAAAGTATCCTCAACAATATCAATGCAGCTTTAACAATATAAATATTATTAGATCGCTACATTAAATTATACTTGTTTATTCTATTAGACTGATACAATAATTCATTGAAATTTTTTTATTAAATAATAGCATTTTTTCAAAAAGAAACAAAGAAACCATCCACATAGCTTCTGAAGAGCTACCCAGGAAATAAGAAAGGATTGAACGATTCCTTTAGTAAATCGGTTGCCTTTAAGAAAACGGATTGAATCGCTTCTTTATTTCTGCACAATATGTCATTTCGATAGGCATTCCATGTAGGTTAACAATTCAGAAACGAAAAGTTGATGTCATGTCACATCACGTTTCTTTTTACATTCTCATCAGAGAAGGTATTAGATTTGTGTAAAATTTGACCCCTCCAGTTTTTGACAAATATCCACGTTTTGAGACCCTCTGAAACCGAAAAACAGGTTTTTGCGAATGTGTCTGTCTGTATGTCTGTATGGCTGTATTTTTGTCTGTCTGTCTGCGAACACGATGACTTTCGAAAAAATTAATCTTTTAGATTGCCCTTTGGCACATTCGTTTAGTGTCTTAAAATAAAGGTCAAGTTCGTTAGCCAGCCATTTTGGATAAAAATTCAAAAAGTGGGCACATTTTGAATATTTTTGAGACCACTTTTTTGAAAATTCCAATATTCTCTGTACGGCTATTCATAGTATTCCAAAAGTTGAACAATTTATCCTAATGACTTTTTTTGAAAAATCAAAAATGACCAGAATTAGAGCATTTTTAAAATCCAAAAAAACAAATTGAAATGAACATTTTAAGCCAAACAACGCATGATACGAAAAAAAGTCAAGAGCAGAAAAACGTTGATTTTCGAAATCCCTACAAGATAATGGTAACAATTTTTTTAATTAGGTCGAAAAGTTGAAAATTCCAAATTTGCTAGTACCAAAAATTTTTGAACCCACATTTTTTCAGGATTTAAAAATTCTATGTACGTTTTTTCATAGTACTCAAAAACTCAATTTATCCCTATGACTTTTTACTATAAATAGAAAATTTTCAAAATAAAAAAAACAACTAAAATGAATATTTTAAGCCAAACAACACATGATATGAAAAAAAGTCACGAGAAGAAAAACTTTGCTTTTTGAAGGCCCTACAGGATTATAATGACACCTTTTTTAATTTGTTCGAAAAGTTGAAAATTCCAAATTTGATCCTACTAAAAAAAATATATAATCCACTAATTCCATTTTTTGATTAAACTATGCAAGATACGAAAAAAATGAAAAAGCTCAAATTGCACGCACTGGAAAAAACTACAAATTCATAATGAATCACTTTTTGACACAAGTTTCGAAAAAATAAATAAACTAAATGTATGGGAGACGGTACTCGGTACAGTAAAATGTGTAAGAAAAAAGTGGTTTGCCTAAATAAGATCTAAAATTTTGATATTCACATTTCTTTGATAGGGCACGCGCTATTTACATTCAAACTATAATGAAAAGGTATTGGTTTCATACGAAAAATGACTTTCGCGGATTCCATCAAATATTGACGTTTTGAGATTGCATCAGAAGGAACAAAAAGTTTTCATGTTGGTATCTGTCTGTCGTTGTCGTATGTATACTGGATGTCTTGGACCGACTAATTGAATCGGATTGGGCTTTGGCACACAGGTTTAGGGGCCAAAGATTTTAAAATTCCACGTACGGCTATTTATAGTACACGAAAATGTTAACAATTTATCTTGATGGATTTTTTTTGATAACAAGAAAATTATCGCAGTTATGGCTTTTTCAAAATACAAAATGAAAATAAAAATTCTAAACCAATCAACGCACGATATAAAAAAAGGTAAGAAAAGGAAAACTTTACGTTTTGAAAAACTTACAAGGTCATCATAACAGGTTTTTTAATTTAAAAAAAAATCGAAAATTAATCTTTTAATCGCACAAAAAATACTGAATTATTACATTCTCATCATAATAAGAAGGTATTGTTTTATGGGAAAACTGACTGTCCCGGATTTCTTGAAATTTTCACTTTTCGAGAATCCCTAATTCCCAAGGAAACAGGTATTATCGGCCTTGTCATTATCGTCGTTGTCGTTGTAGTCTGTAAACACAGTAACATTTGAAGTAATTATTTTATTGAATATCCCTTTGACATACTTTATAAGGATATGAAAAGAAAGGACGATTTCGTTAGCCAGCTATTTTAAATAAAAATGCAATAATTTGGAGCATTTTCAAAAATTTCAAGACCACTTTTTTATGATTTGAAATTTTCATAGTGCTGCTTATAGTACACAAAAATATAAACAATTTATCTCGATGACTTTTTTTGATAACAACAAAATGACCAGAGTTATAGCGTTTCCAAACTTTAAAAAAATAATAATAAAAACGAAAATGATTATTCTATGTCATTCAAAGGACCACATGAAAGAAGTCAACAAAAGAAAAATATTAGTTTTTAAAGACCTACACGATTATCATAACAACTTTTCGAACTTTTTAAAAAAATCGAAAATTCAAATTTTTTTCGCACAAAAATAATGTATTATTACATTCTCATCATAATGAGAAGGCATTAGTTTTATGTGAAAACTTTCTATCGCTAAATAATCTGAATAAATGTATTATAAGTTTGATATAGAAGTGTTAAACCTAATATAGAAAAGTTAACATTTTGGACAAAGTCGAGTGTGAAGCACGAGATACGTGATGAGAATGTGTTCATTATAGCCAAAGAAGCTTTAACAAAGGAGAATTCACAATGACTGTCTGTGCACAATTGTGGGGCAAATACAGAGACCGAGCGCAAAGGGCGAGACAAATGCAGCATCGAGCGCGAAGCGCGAGATGAATACATCGTCGAGCGCGAAGCGCGAGAACCAACAGTCGCGCGCCCTAGGCGCGCTCAAACTTGCAAATGTGTGCTTTCGAAATTTAAAGAATGCGAAATTTGAACCGTAACGTGATAATGATTTTGAAAATCCTGTTTAGTGAGGAAAATAGTTTTCTGAAAACACAAGATATTCGCGAAAAATGTTACAAAATTTTTTTTAATTGAGGTGTATGGTCTTTTGAAATTATGAAATTATCTTTATAGATCTATTTTTCTAAACAATAACTCCAACAGAAAATCTAACAATATTTCAAACTTCTTGTGTACGATTTCAGTTGTCAAAATAAAGTCATGTTTGCTGATTACTTTAAAACAACTCTAAATAAAAATGTTAAAAATGATTTAAGAAAAAAATGTTTGAAATCTCTTTGAACTCAAGGATGAACCGCCACTAATTTGTGAATAGAGTTGGGCTTTGATATTAAAACAAAAACTTTTATATTTAAAAAATCTAAGGCAGAAGGATTTTTAAGTTTCAAAAACCAGAAATTTAATTCCGATTGTTGAGTTTCTTCTCGAAAATGATTATTATGCAAGAATTTGCACAAAAGGAAAAAAAAATGTTTCTTTCGCATAGAAAAATCCAACACAACTCTTGGTCTGTAGAAATTGGTATATATTGTTTAAAAATTCTGTTTTGCACCTCAAATTTTTATTCGGTTTGAAAAGACGGTTACATACGTTTAAAGCTTTCGAAAAAATCTTCTGATTATCTGTTTAATTAATTTGTTTATTTGCTATTTTATTGTTAATGTTTAAACTAATCTGTTTTGTAAAGAAAAACAATTTTATATTGATACAACAATTACTTAAACACTGAAAGAAACTTAAAAAAAATTTTAAATCACGTTTTTAACTTCTCGGAAATTAATTTATCACATGTCTAATATACATTACTTGTTCAGATAATCATGTCTCCGCACAATCAGAGACACTTTATTTTGCAGTTTCCATTTTCGAAATTCTCCGCTAGGTTCTTCAACACATTTTAACACACGTTGTCGCAAAACTCTCAATTGGCCACAAATATGTAAAACAAGAATGGCAAAAAAGCTATCAATTGTGGCAAAAGCGATATTTCCAAATGCAATACTGATACACTGCATCAACCATGAAAGTTGAAAATTGGGACTTTTATTGAGGTCGTAAGGAAAGTAAGACACCACATATGTTTCTCTCGTGACATTAGTTAAGTTAGTTTTTCCTTCCATTATTGCCACAAAAATTTGTTGCGCTGTGTAAAAGACAAAGGTTGACTGGGATAGAAACACGTAAAGCAGAGAAACGTTTCGACATTTTCGGGCAAAATGTGTCATTAACTTCCGTTCGTTTTCTGGTTTAGAATTTGTCCAATCTTGTCGAATGTGAAAGATTAAAGGCTTCAGTTCTGTATAAAAGTGAATAAAAAAAAATAAAATGATTGAACTACTTTACCGAAATACGAAAGAACTCATGGAAGTTGGCTGAAAATATAATACACGACTTACATGAGTTCTTCCCTTGTCATATAGAAAAAATGAGAGTCCTAGCCTAAAAAGAAATATTTTATTTTATGTTTAAAATTTAAAACTTAATTCACCAATCATTAATAAAATATTTTTTTTTAACAGCTGTTAACTTTTATACATACTTTTTTTGGCATCCCACAGATGAATCATCTTAAAGGTGACAAGCGTTGTAGATATATCTGTTAGAGAAAGAATTTTGGCGGTTTTGTCTATATCTCCCCATGTCATAAACAACTTGATATTTTGTGGAATACAGACGAAGAGAGATATCATAAAAACTAATACCCATGTATGATACTTTGAAAAACATCCACTTGCATTTTTTGGATTAGGCCATAATCCAAGCAATCGAAGAGCAGCACGAGTCAGTTTAAGAGTGAAATCCGCAGCTGTCGATCAGAGGGGAGTGGGTCCTAATTTTACTTTTTTGGGAATAATTTGCTCCTATTCGCGATTCTAATGCAAATGCCCAAAAATATATTGTCCTCCAAATTTAATCTAAATCGGTTAATATTTACCCATCGCCCAGACTCTTGAAGTTTCCCATAGTGCAGTAGACTCTCACAAAGCGCCCTGTGATCCAGGCCGAAGTCCTCACTAAGCGCCCGCGTAGTTAAACCACGCCCCTAAGGTTTGGAGGTAAATATCTCTGAGACGCATTGGCGGATTATTTGAATTTCGTCTCGCCCACGCGTATAAAATCCACGTTCAAGGCTAGAATTTAGAGGTAGAGAGGAAAGGGGGAGAAAAATGCGCTTCGTGAGATTCTACTGTATAAAATTAAAATGAGGGAAATGGAGCTCTCAAATTTAACAACCCATCTGATACTCTAAAATCCTAGAAGCGTGGGTCCCTAGTTCTAAGCAAATTGGTATATTCAAATGCGCAAAATAATGTTTTTAAAAATATAGACTTGTGTAGAATAACAAGGCAGGACTTTTTGTAAAACATAACTTTTTTAAATGTCCATTTTTGTTAATGAATGATTAATTTTAGCAATAAATATCAAAAACTAGAAACAAATTTTCCTGATGATCAATAAGTGATTTAAACATAAATCGTTATAAATCGGTCACGTATTGACAAAACTATTCTTAACTTCATACGCATGCAAATTACACTTTAGGGATTCCTAAAAAATAATGAAAAAGTTGGAAATGACCTTTTCTTTAATAATATTCTATTGTATATTAAGATGGGTATGGAAACACGTTTATCTAGTTTCACCAGCAAAAAGTATCAAGGGAACTTAAAATTTGAAACAACTTCCAACGAGAAAGTTTTTCTATATATCTGAAAGAAGATTTCTTAAAAGTTTTAGATAGATTCTTCAAGAATGGCGGAAATATGTACTTTATAAAATCGTATGCAACTAGCCCCTGCAATGCCAGGAATGTCACGTACTATTTTACGAATTACATTACTGCACAAATTTTTAATGAATCCATCTAACACTTTCTAGAAATCTTCTGTCAACTATATTGAACAACTTTTTTGATGGAAGTTGTTTCAAATCTAAAGGTCGCTCAATATTTTTTGTCGGCGAAATTCGAAAACCGTGGTTACCGGCCGGTTTCAATTCTCAATTGAATATTAAAATGATATTTTTCTGAAAAAAAATATTCCAACATCAATCCACTGGGAATCGAACCACAGAACTTCCGGTCGGGCGATTTCCCAATTAAGCTATTACAGACATCGAAAGAAAAATCCTTTTTTAGAAATATACGCTATCTCAAGCCAGGTGTTCCATTCATAATACGAGTAATTTAAGAGAATCTGTATTATCAGCTGAGTAGCTACCACAGATTGTGGAATCACATCTATACTGATCGATAGTAATTAATCTGCTGATCTCTAATAGCTTAATTGGGAAAGCACCCGACCGGCAATCGTCAGTTGTGTGGTTCGATTCCCATTAGAGTAATGTTTTAGAAGATCTTTTTCAGAAAAATATAATTTAAAAATAAAGAAAAGTATTTTCATCCTTTAGAAAATGACGTTAAGTATTTTCTGTTATTTGAGGAGTAAATTTGATCGATAATTTTGATTTCTATTTCCACAGATTGTGGAATGGCATCTATACTAATCGATAGTAACTACTCCGCAGATAATACAGATTTCCTTCGATGATATTTCACCGAGTTATAACGATTTATGTTCAAATCACTTATTAATTTTAAATAGAAGAGAGCGCAATCATGCAAAAAACTTTTTTTTTAAGTAACCTTCTCAATTTTTATTCAAATTAATCGACGACTTCGGACAATAATCTCGAGGTAATGCTTAAAATATTCCAATTATAAAAACCTCGAGATTTTCTAAATTTCTAAATTGGCAGACATAAATCTTGGGGTAAATTATTTGGGTTTTTAGAGTTAAAGCTTGTCGCGGAAAAAGCATTTTAAAAAAATGAAAAAGTACATTCGAAATTTGAGGGAGCTTAAGAGCCTTAAATATTATAAACGAATTACGAAACAAATAGAAGGCTGAAAATTAAGAAATTAAATTGAAAGAATTTATTTATCGGTTTTTAGTTTTAAAACTGTAAACATGGTTATGCCATATAGTCACCCTTCAGTTACGAACCTAGAATGTTTGAAGATTGTACAAAAATCGGATAAATTATTGTAAAGTGAATAGTGGACAGGAAAATTAAAATTGTTGAGAAAAGAAATCCAAGATGACAGCCAATAAAATATTCCAAAAATAGCTTTTTTTTGTCAATTTGCAATTAAGTATATAAAAATATGCCGGAAAAAAGTTTGACTTTAGAAATCATCCTATGATCCCAGAAATAAAAAAATTTTAATTTCTGGGATCGTCGAACGATTTTTTAAGTCAAACCTGTCTTTCGAGTAAAGCATAAAAGTATTTAATTGAACATATTAAAGTTTGGAAATTTTAAGTTGAAAAGTGCTAAAACGAGCTATTTTTGGACTATTATATAATTGATCCCAATATTGCATTTGTTAAAAAAAACTTTCTGGCCACCATTCACATTAGAATAATTCATTCGATTTTTATCAAATGTCTAAAAGTTTAGAGTTAATAATTATAGAAAAGGCAGTTTTTGACCATTATTATTGGGACCGTCATTTTATAAATTTTATGAATTGTTAGTTTTTCAAATTAAAAATATTTTAAACATGACATAGAGATTATCGTCCTATTAATTGATTGATTGATTTATTGATTGATTGATCAAACGATTAAAAGAAAAGAAAATAAGGCACACTCTATCGTTGATTGGCATCAATTGAAGGGTGGTATAACAGAACTAGATAACGGTGACCCCTGGTCCGGAAAACCCGGAAATGACAGTGAATTTATTTTTTACTGAGAATTTGACAAATTTTTGGAAGAAAAAACTGTCAAAGTTCGTCTTTAACAATTTTTTAAAAAATCAGTTGAATTTTTCTCTTATTTAATTGTGATATAATTCAATTTATAATACGTGATTCAAACATCTTTTACAAACAAAAATTTTCCATTTTAGATTTTGATTTTCAACCGCACATTTTTAATTTAAAGTACTTTAAAATGCAGTCTTGGAATACTATAACAATTAAAAATTAAAAGCGTTTAAAATAATTTTTTTTGATAAAAACAATTTTTATTTGTTCAACTGTGAATATACAAAAATTAATGAGCTATTTTAAAAATTGAACTATACTTGAAGTATGAAAAAATGAATAATAATTGTTTTGTTAACATGATTCTAAATCCGTTCAAAATTGAAGGATTTCCAGAATTCAACGTTAAAAATTAAACTGGCTTAATTCAAAAGCCCTAGTCGTGAAAATATGTAAATAATTTGAAAATGAATTGTAGGAAATAGAAAGCCTTGAACCGTTAAAATTTCCAGGAACTTTTAAACTTTTAACGTTACGATTCCAATTATTCTATTTAAAATGATTAATTTGCAAGTGAAATTGTTGAATTTCAAATAATTTAAAGGAAGTTTGTGCTTCGACGAAACGCGATTTCCGTACCGAAATTCTGGTGTAAACAGTCCTGGTCTAATTTAAAACGAAAAGTAGATTTTCGCAGGTCTTGAACAAAAAATGTATAAGCTTTTTAAGAGTTGTGAAAGGCTTCTATAGAATAAAAAATTTCTTAAGATTGCTAGGAAATTTAAAAATGAGTTTTTATTTTGAAAAATGATTTGAAATTCGAATCATTTAAAAAAAAGTAGAAGTTATAATAAACTTTTAATAATTTGAAATTTGAAAAATTTGAAACAACGCGTAGATTTTTTAAGACTTTGAAGTAAAATTTTGAAGCTTTTGGAAGGATATCTCAACTATTAAAAAAAATCCAACTTCTAATGTAAAAAAGGTTCAGTACAGGTGAAAATGTCGGTAGTGTGCCGGAGTACTGCCGGAGGCAGTACTGGCCCAGTACTGCCTACCAGTACAGACAGCCGGTGGCTCGCCCAGTACTGGCAGAACGTTGGCTGCACGACTGAGACGGTACTATGTCAGTAGTACAAAAATGGACTTAAAAAAAACGTCTATAAATGTTGTCAGGGTGTTTTGAAATGTCGAGAAATTGACTACACAATTAAGGTGAAAACATTTTTTTCTTTTAATTTTTTTATTGAAAATATTTTAAGTTCCACGTTCATGAAAAATTTTAAATGTTCATGAAAAAATTACATTGGATGTATGTATTAATCGTTGTAAAATAATCTTCAACACCTAAAAACAAAACGTTACACGAAGGTTTAAAGAAAATTGTTATTAAAAAATTGTTACGCAACGTGGTAAAATTTCTAAGTTCCGTCGATAAAAATTTTTAATTTAATTTTAAATATTATTTTAATTTAATGTGTTAATGTATTCATTCTAAGCACTGCCATTAACATATATTGACAAAATACTCGCAGTAAATTATAATTTATTTTTTTAACACCTTTTTTGTTTTATCCTTAGATTATACAAAATAATGGGCGTTAAAATTAAACAAATAGTTTGAAAATGATATTTTTGTAACTATAAATAATATTCGGACGATATGCAGTCGTATGATGATGAATGGATGGTCTTTAAAACAATTAAATAATTGCTTATCATTTTAAAAATTAACTACGGCATTTTTATACGTTAGCGGTTCGGCAGCACTGCCCCAGTACTAGCAGTCAGTACTGCGCCAGTACTGACAGGCCAGTACCACCAATAATTACAATCCAGTACTGGCATAGTACTGGCCAAGTTTAACAACAGCCTAACCAGTACCTGTCCAGTACTAATATGCAGTAGTGGCCCAGTATTACAGGTCAGTACCTCGCTGAGTTTAAAGTATTGATTGAGCTAGTACTGGGTCAGTACTAACAGAGGGTACCGCAATAGTACCAAATGTAAGTACTAGCCCAGCACTGGC
This sequence comes from Belonocnema kinseyi, assembly GCF_010883055.1. Taxonomy (NCBI): domain Eukaryota; kingdom Metazoa; phylum Arthropoda; class Insecta; order Hymenoptera; family Cynipidae; genus Belonocnema; species Belonocnema kinseyi. Next base: position 114,314,343 of record NC_046658.1, on the reverse strand, counting down.
TAAATACTGGAAGCCAGTACAGAACATTGTTATAATTAGGGGGTTTACCGGTATAAAGCCAGTAGTCCTGCCAGTATTTTAACAGTACTGTGCCAGTACCGACCTCCGACCGGCGGTACTGGCGTGGTACCCTACCGGTGGTAAATTTCCCCCTGAGAGTTTCAAAAAATGTCATTGTTCAAGATTAAATGTTTCTAGCTTAAAATTAGTTAAAATACTAGATAAAAAAAATTATTAATTGGTTATTCAATTTGAAACATTGAAAACGATAACATCGATTCATATTTTCGAACTGAATCTGAATCTTTGAACTCTTCATTTTATAAAAGTTACAAATATAAATTTTTCAGCTTAGAATCTTTTAATTAGGAATAGTTAAATTAAAAAGTGTTAGTACTTTCCATTTTAAAGGTGTCAGTTTTTGAGCATTTGAATACAAATTTTTAGAATAAAAAACACTTTTAAACTTCAATGTCTAACGATCAAATGTAAGAGTTCCATCTTAAGTGCTTTGATTTGCAGTTCATTTTTCATTAATTTAAATTGCATTCTTATTTGAATTTTCATTAATGCAAATTGCACATTTTCTTACTCTTACTCAGTATTCGGATACCTCAAGACAAAATTCCTTATTTTTGTAAAAAATTGAAAATTCGATTTTCGATCGCTCTCCAATACCGATTTTGAAAACACATTAAATTGCAATATCAAAATTTTCTACCGATTTTTTTGGAATTGGTTCCTTTTTTACATAAAACTCTATTTATACGTAATTAAAAACTTAAAATATCGGGAGCACATTTTTATTATATTTTGAACCTGAAATTTTAACTTTTTTTCGCAATCCTCAGCTGATCCTGGTCCAAATTTAGGTTAATGTCACTTTATGATTATCGAATTCCACATCCATTTCCTCAGAGCTAGATAAATTCTTTCAGCCAAAATTTTGTTGGCTCAATCTATCACAACTTCAGCTCGAGATTAGACGTTTCTTTGATATTTTAATGGGCATTTCTGTTTTGTTGAACTTTTTTTTTCTCTTTTGAAAAATTCCCATTTTGGTTGTAATCTAGTTCTGTAATGTCACCCTTCAATTACACAAATAAAATTTGGTTATAAACCGCGAAGTACCGAAAATTTAAAAAGAATTTTTAATTTAAAATTAAGAAGGTCGCATGCCAACTTTATGCAATTTTTGAAATACCTAAAGGTAACAATTTTCAGGAAAAATCGTCGGAAAATGAAACTTAGAAATTATTTAAAACTTTTTTGAGGATAATTTTGATTTTTGGAAGAAATATAAGAGGTTTTTCCAATATTTTTTCTAATTTCTAATTCCCTTTCAATTTCTTAATTTATTTAAATCGTGTTAAAAGAACGTATCTCATACCGTCTTCTCCATCCATTTGAATGAATAGTTAAAGAAAGATAACTTTATAGTGAGTGACTGGGGGATAAAAGCGAAGAGAAGCGGATCAATTGACAAAAAAGTTTCCCGATTACAGCGCATGTCTATTTTGCAAGTTTGTACCTTCTGCGACTCAATCTGGCGTACTTTAATCTTAGTTGCACAGTGATAAATATCAGTTGTTAAGGTTGATAGAAAGTTGGGTCATTATCTTATAAATGAAAAGATTAATTGGACTGTAGAATACGTAAAAGTTTAACGAATAATACTTACATAAGAAGTGCGTTACTTTTCAGACATGGATGACTGATAATGTATAACAAATTAAATTCTTAATTCACTGGTCTTTTTTTGTAAGTAACAATAATAGTATACTAGCAACTCTTTTAGAAACTGAAATTGCAGTATTACGTGTTTGATAATCTAAGAAAAATTACTTATGACCCCATATTTTTTACAATAAAACTAAATATTATAACAGATTACATTGTTAAAACTAAGCAGTTTTTAATTAAATTATAATCGGAGATTTTACCTTTTTGATAATTGTCCTATTGCACCTCGGTTCGCCAGCTTTTTGATTTTTATAATCACTTAACATTAATTAAATTATTTTGTCAGTATTTCTGAATTTTATTCTGTCAATTATAATTTTGGGACAGCATTAAAACAGATAAAGTTGATAAATATTGCAGGAATCATAGCTTTTCTCATATGACCTTGAATTTTACCTTTTTCAAATATCGTATATGAAAATAACAAAATGCACCTGTATAATTATGAAGTATTTAAATAAATGAATTATAAATAAATAAAGTACAGAAAAAGAAACAATATACCACATTACAAATATATCTATAGAAGTACAACAAGTGTTAAGTGCTGAAGTTAAGTGCGGAATAGTAATTGAAATGTTCAAAGGTTAGTAATTAGAAATGAAATATTCAAAGTTGATCATCTGCAAAGTTAAATTTTCTAACTTGGACTCATTAGGATTTAAATCAAACTTTAAGACAAAAATGTTCATTCATTGAATCTATAAAAATTAAATATTTTCAAATCTGCCATTGAACTAGGAAACCGGGAATTTTTCGAAAGAAGTTTGACACATTTCTAGAAAAAAATCGATCTAATTACTTGAAATATCACAATTTAGAATGAGTTCTATTTCAATGCTTTAAAATTTTTTTAATTTAATTGTTAATCTTTTAAATTATAAAAGTATTTAGTTGACAATGATTAAATGTAAAATCTTTTCCTTGAAACATTTTCAATTTTAGTTCTTCATTTTTAAGAGTACATTTTTAAGTTAAAGAATTTAAAAAAATTTGTAACCTTCGATTTTGAACATTTAAAATTTACACTTTCGAGTCCTGTAATTTGCAGTTCAATTTTGATTACTTCAAATGAAAAAATGTATGGTTTTAAGAGATGAAATTTTATAATTCCAATGACTGAAACATACTTTTGCAAACCAGGAAATTAGTTATAAAACTATTACGACTATATTATTAATTATGACAATTTTAAAGTAGGAAATATGCTTGATTTCATTTAACCATTTTTTTGTCAGACTTTTTTATATTGCTAGGAATCGATTTCCAATAAAAAAATTATATCGCATTACAAAAATTCTTTAATGACCGGAATCATAAAGAAATAATTTAGCATTATTCGCAAACTATACAATTTCGCATTAGAAAATTATTTTTTCTTTTCTACGTATATAAATAAATCTTATTCTTTCCCTTATCTTCCCCCTGTTCATGGAAAATTACCCTATTTTCTCCTTTTTATGTTTTATCGGCACTGTGATCCTTGCCAAGGTCATTAAATTTTATATTCAATACATTTAATAATTCATAAAAATGCAAAATAAATAATATTTAATAATGTACTGTTTTAAAAAATATGCTGAAGAAGGAAAGTGTAGTATTATATGAACTGTTATGGATAAAAAAAGGGTGAAATGTTCACTTTAAGAGTAATAAATACAGTGAAACTCTTCTATAGCGTTGATTTTGGGGCTGACAGTTGGCGGGAACTAACTCATTATAGCCCGCTCCGCTCTTGTTTGTTCACGCATGAGTGCTCGCCTGAGTGACAACCGCAGACCCCCCGCACCCCGAGTAGCTCCGGCTATTAAAGGTTTTCATTCTATTTTCCACATTTGTATAAATGCAATTTTTGTAATACATCAAAGCATATTTTCTATTTCTATATTTACAATTAATATTTTTATTTTACTTTCAGAAAAGGGCTTTAAAGTTATTTTATGGTGTTGGCGGTGATATTATTATAAAAAAATGTCATGTTTGATAAGATTCCAAAAAAACAAAAATATGGTTCCTTGGCGACCCATGATAAGCCTGAGCCTTTTTTGATAAAGTTCAATTTTTCGGAAATGATGAGGGGTAGAAGTTGATGGTAAGGGCTTCTTCAAAGTTGTGTTTTTCATTTAATTTTATAGTTTTTTACATTCTAAAGTTATGGTAAAGAGATTATTAAAAAATTTTTCCAAAAATTAATATTTTGAATATACATCTAATATTTTATTTCATTTGAGTCATTTGGCACTCTAATTTTGGCAACTAATAAATTCAACCAAACCGAAAACAAAAAGTTGATTAATTTATTAATTTTTTAAATAAAATAAAAAAGATGTAAACTCGTTTAAACGTGCCAGATATTATGTATATTAACAGTTAGTTCATGTAGCAATTAAGTGCTGAATATTCACTGAATAATTTAGATGAACTTTATGCTATTGTTTGTTCAGAGCATATTTGAATTTATATGTAAATTATAATAGTAAAATAGTTTTATTTCCTAGAAAACTTAGTTATATATTACATTTACTTAGTTGGAAAAACTTCAATTTGAGATTTAAGTTAATTTTAAGCGAAGTACGACAGTAAAATATTTTTAATAGTTATAACGATAGAGTCCATTTTTTAAATAAACTTTTAAATTATGTGGTCTGTCATACATTTACAATGTTTAAAGCTGCAAAGTTTAATAGAAAATTACAAGAACAGCTTCAAATTGCCTTTTTTATCAACTTGTATGTAAATTCTACATCTCATAATTTTTAGGAAACAAAAGTCAAATTTTCTCAAAAAGTTCTAAGTTGATGATTTTAAATAGGCTTTGAAAACTGGCACGGGATGCCTAGGAACCATATACAACCAAAAAATTCCATATGCAAGTACAATTTTTCTATTTAATTGCCTCTTTTAATTTGTTATACTGAAATTATTAAAATGTGCTTTCTTAACAAACCTTAATTCATATTTCCCCTTTTGGCTGCCAGCAACATTGATAGATACCCCAAAGAGGTCTTCATAATCTGAAATATTTTTAATAATTACAAAATAATTTTATTGTTAAATGTTCTGTTTTTGAACTAACGCAGTCAATATCTTCTGATAAAAAGTGGTATACGAAATTTTTAAGTTTTTATTGAAGAACTTAAATTTTGTCTCCTAAGAATGAAAAGTAGTATGATATCGAATTAATCGAATGTTAATTGGGCCAGTAAAATGATTTTATTTTTTTCAGGTTTTGAGAATGAAAATATCTGCGTATAGGAAAGAGATTCTGAAAATATATTAAAATGCTACTAACAGTGGTAAAGAGCTCCAAAGTGAAAACGAAAAATTTCCCAGCGGTGATGTCAACTGTTCTTCTTGCTCTATGTACTAAAAATAGGATGAATTTTGCTTCTTTTGGTCTCAAGTTGTACCATTTACAACTATAGGCAGCAAATGAAATTCTTGTGCTCTGCATAAAAAATATAGTGTACAATTTTTATTTAAAGTTTTCATCTTTAAGTAGTCGAATGTTAAAGCAGAAATGTCAGAATCGGCTTTTAAAAATGGTTTCGTATTTGGTCATAAAATATATTTATGATCCAGACGTGATACTTGATTCCGTTCATAAAATAAATAATTTGGCTTGAATGTTCAGTTTTAGGTTGACTTTAAGAATAACGAATTGTTTCCTACTTTTTACAAGTCGCAATTAATTATCTCAAACGTCAGATAACCAGACATTTGAGAATTGCTATTCTTGGTTCCAATCTCTGACTTTATGTCCATCCAAATTTACACCTGTACAAATTCGACTTTCTATTTTTAGTGATCGACCCCCTCCCCACAAATTTGTTCGTTTTCCGGAAAAATAAAGGCCATCATTTTTGTTTTTAAATCACTTAATATTAACCTGTACGCCGGGCTTCTCCAATTGGCCTTAGATTTTAAATGGGAAAAGATCGGATTTTTAATAAGTGGAAAAAAACATGTTCTTGTTATTAACTTTTCAAGATTTGGCAAAAGAATTATGTAAAAAGTTTAATATTAATCACAAAATTCTCACTTATCGAATAATAATAATAAATGTTGAAATAGTTTTAAACATACAGTTTTCAGCATGAATTTTACAGAATACTGCTATCTTGCATTTTTCTTGGCATTTTCCGGGCACAATATAACATTTATGGCGGGATGGATAAGCTTTAATTTACAAAAATTGGACAATAAGTACTTATTTAAAATTTTTTGTTGGAAACCGAGTTTTTCCCATTTAAAACCTCATGCTAATTTTGAAATCCCAGGAACATGGGTAATATTGACTGATTTGAAAAAAAACGAATTTATTCTTCCAGGAAATGAACAAATTAGAGCAGTGGTTGGCACGCTCTTGCCCAGGGCAGGGTACCCTCCCCCTGGCTGCCCTACGACCTACTTTCAGGGCAGTACCTGCGAGCTTGGCTGGACCACCCATTTCCTCAGGGATCCTTTCTTAGAAAATGGGAAAAAAATGTGAGATTAAAAAATTCGTAATTTTGCAATCAGTGACTTGAAAGTAATATATTTGGAACCTCCGTATTGTTGTGATTACAAAGACATGTAATTTGTCTATAAAGGTTGAAAATTTGAGAAGTATTTAGTATTAAATTGACTGTAAATCTGATGTTTCTTGATATTAAACTCTTTTAAATTTTTTACTTTCCTAGGCAAGTAATATATCATTGGAATCGAAAAAAATCGTAAATTCTAATAACGCTATTTTCAAATCGCTAGCTGAAAAATTAAAAAATTTTTAATTTCTGTACTTTGACATGCCTGTGGACAAAAGACCCTTGCTGGAGTAAGCTCACTCACACTAAGGTACATGGATAGACCGAAAAGTAGTAGAAAAAATTAAGTCGGGTGGAGCCTGACCATACCTGAAAATTAAGCAAAAAGTTTGCTGACCACTGAATTAGAGGGGGGTTCGCTCACCAAAAACTGAAAGTAAAATTTAGGGACCACCCTAGTCTAGTACGTGATAAGAAGAATTTTACCTCTTTACGAAATGTTTCTCCTATATAACAACAAAGGTAAAAATTCAGTACCATATATTGAATATATATTATCATAAAAGCCAATTCAAGTGCACTTGACCCCACATGATCTTCAGTCATTGCCTGCAAATAATAATTAAATAGTAATATTCATAAATATTATTCATAAATGTTTATTCATAAATAAACTAATCCAACTATTCTACTATCGTGAATTATTTTCTACGACATCGCAAAGACACCTGAACGACATGGACATAGGATGTCGTAAAGTTCTCGTAAAGATGTCGTAAAGACGTCGTCAAATTTTATGTCCACTAGGAAGCCCTGTTTTCAATTACGTTATGAATTATATAACATTTTTTTTAATTTAAAAATAAGACGACGGACAATAAAATAGATGTGAAACACAGCAATTTATGACGTTATGTGGAATACCTTATAATACATGGTCATTTTAAAGATAATAAAAACACACACACGTTGTTTCTGTGATATGTCACAGGGTTGCCTTCCCGTCCCCACGAGACGTTGGAAAGGGGTCGGTGTTCGACCACAATTATTTCTGTGAGCAGTAACAGGTGTGTCTTCCCGCCCACTCCTCACGAGACGTTGGGAAGGGGAAGGGGTTTGACCAAAATTATTTCTGTAACCAGTTACAGGGGTGCCTTCCAGCCCCCTCCCCACGAGATGTTTAAGAAAAGCTAGCAGAATTTTAATTCAATGAATTACTTGATTTCCATGAATTCTATGAATTCCGCGAGTTCCATGAATTATGTGCATTCCTTAAATTCCACAAATTCCTTAAATTGCATGAACTAATTGAATTCCTTAATTCATTGAATTGGATGAATTCCTTGAATTCCATGAATTCCACAATTTCCATGAATACGCTATTAAAAAAAAAACCGGTAAAAAAATTGTCAGTACCGGTAATTTTTTTACCAGTACAGAATATTCTTTTTACTGGTACCGACAATTTTTTGATCGGTACTGACAGTGTATACACTTTGTTCGAAAAATTCTTTTCTATGTTCTCGCGATTACGTAAAAAAATTTAAAATTTATGAGATGGAAAACTGAATATGAAAACATTTGGTTTTCCCCCTTCCAACTAAGAATGTTAAACAAAAAAATATTTTCATCATACCTTTATCGAAAGTTCGATTTCCAATGCCTGTAGAGCGAAGCGAAAGTGGCTGAATGCAGCCAAGTTTTCTTTTCATCCCTAGGTTGAAAGCAGAATTTCTCTATAATGACGCGATCGTTCCCTCTCTCGTTCCATCTTCGTCATAATCTCACGAGCGCTGGAGATAAGTTCAAGCTCTTTACGATCGAGAGAAAACAATATCGATTTATATAGTATTCCCATCTCTCTCTTTCACACGCGAACTTCTGTCCATTTCTGTCATAATCGCAGGAGCGCTGCAGCCAACTTCATGTGGCTACTCTAACCTCTTTTCTACTGTCCAAATATTATTGTCGATCGTTATCAACACGGAGCTCCACCCCTGGAAAATCGATCTCCGATAAAGGTATAATGAAAAATAGCGTGCACAACTCGGGTTGAAAGGCGATGATAGCAACAAGTGTGAGTGCTGTCCTCGTTTCGCTCGAGCAGCAAACTTCACACTCGTTCAGGGTGACCAGATGACTGGGTAGGAAAAGCAGGACACCCCACTCCTTACCACCTCCCACCATTAATTCTTTTCCGCTCCTAGCCCAATTTGGCGCGTTATTTGAAAATTAAAAGTGATTATCCTGTGATTTTAACCTGTGAATAATAAATGTAGAAAATGAAAATCACAGCGACAGATTATTATTTAGGAGACTAAGAAACTCAAAATGAAACTTAAAAAATTTAATTAAACATAACCTTGCAATTGTACTTACGTTAGATTTGTACAGTGACAGAGACATAGGAACACTTTCCCCTTCGCAGTCATTGGAATAGTAAAGTGAAGAACGGGAATGGGAAATACAAACCGAATATATACCAGGTTATGGCTTTTTATACGATCAGTAGTAGGACTCCAGGCCGTTTTGCAGTGGAAAATCTAACGGACTTCTTTTTCCATTGACAAATATTAAAAAAAGAGGTTTATTCGTTTTTCAGCTTTCGACACGGTCTCGGACTCCATCGCAGTTTGAACAAGCACAATTCCTAGAGAGAAGTGCTGCGCGAACACAAAAGTAGGAAACAATGAAGTTAATCCAATAAATTTGTCATCGGTCAAGCGACGAATTTTATTCCTCTAGAGCTAAGGCTTCGCTGGTAGAAGTTGTGAAGGAAATTTAGGTCCGTGCAATAAAAAATGCAAATATCGCGAATATCTTGAAAAAGAAGGACATCAGACAAAAAAGAAGGACAGAAGGGCAAACATCGAAAAAGAAGGACATGTCCTTCCAAAGAAGGACGTCTGGTCACCCTGCACTCGTTGCAATCATAGCCTTTCGACCTTAGTTTTGCAATATACTATTTCACATTTGCAGTGTTTAATTCTTGATGAACACATGCTTCTATAATTTTATAAAAATGGTATGTTTGAAAACGTATCGTAAAATTGTTGTTTTGTTTATTCTTTAAACTTTCATTATGCTCTTCATCCAATTCTCATTCTCATGTGTCGACTTGTATTTTAACCTAATTTTGTTAAATATTCTGAAGACTCACCAAAATTAGAACGTAGCCCTGTACGCAAAACAAAGTAGTATATCCAATGATTTGGACAAGGAACGTTAAATTGAAAGTATCCTCAATTACAGTAATGCAGCTTTAAAAATAGATATTATCAGATATCTGAATGAAACCATGCTTTCTCATTCTATGAGACAGAACCAAAAATAATTCAAATATTTGTGAAATATTAGCATGGAATCTACTCATGATGGACAAAACGAGCAATTTATTGTTAAAAATACCCTACATGTCTTAATTAATAATTGATAAGGAAAATTTTCTTCTTTTCTTTTGCTAAAAAAGTAATACTTAAAATCGAATTAAATTTTAGATTCACTACTGCGCCGTCTGTTCGTCGATTGATAATTTCAATGTCGAGTTAATCAGTTTTTTTAAGTGTATTTAGCATAGTGACTTCAATAAAATATTGTGGAACTTTGATACTTTATATTAAGAAGTAACTTACTAAAATTGATATGCAAAAACTCAACTTTAAAAAGAAATGTTGCGACATATTGGGCTGTAACCATCTTAAGACTCAGAGAAAAATACGTATCTCGGATTTTTTAAAAAACAAATTCATTTGAACAATTTTGAACAATTCATTAAATCAGGTTATCTGTTTCTTTTTTTTGTATATGGCTGTGTGCATGTATAACTTGTTAATTTTTTTGATACGACTGGGTGATATTTTTGGCTACAGACGTCTCCCATAGGTATAATAAATGTAGGTCGCATATTTTAATTTTAAATATAATACAGAAGAAAATGCAAATCGTGTTTAAATATAATGTAGATTATTTTAAACAAAAATTTGAACTTTTACCGTTAGTTTTCACAATGTTCCAGGAGTATAAAAAACATTTATCTATAGTGCCATTTGCATATGTAATTCAAAAAAGACCTCTAGAAGAAAGGAACATTGATAGAAAAATTAAGTATACAGGAATATCATTATAGCCCCAGAATTGATGGACACAAATTAACCCATTCTATTAGAAATTCATGTCTTAAGTTCTATCAATATTTACATTTCATTTTTATGAAATATTTCATTATAAAATTTGAGAAAAAAAAGATTATGTGATTATGAAATGATTTTAAATTAATGTTATGGAATTTAAACTAAGTTTAATCAATTACATTCTAAAAATAATAGATATCAAGAAGCTTGACAAAAATAATAGATATCAAAAGCCTGACAAAAATAATATATATATTTTTTAATATGATCCAATTTGATAATTTAAATAAACCCGAGTAAAAATAATTCGCCTTGGCCAAGTCTTCATCCAAGACATAGACAAAACATAGCCAAGACGTTTTTGTAAGTCTCGCTCCTGGCCGTGAGCGAGACTTTATTTTTGGTCTTAAGTTGAAATTTTTCGTCTCGAAGCCAAACTTAAAGACACCGACAACAGAAGGCTTTAAAAACCTCCGAGGATCATCACTAATTCACTTTAGATTTTATAGAATGTTTATATTATTTATCTCCATGGTATTTATTTTTTATGCATTAATAATTTTGTTTAACTGCAATGATTATGTTGTTTGGATGGCAAATCTGAAAATGTTATCCATTTTTTTCGATCGCCAACAGTTACTTGTAGGAAATCAAAGTTTCAATTTTTTTACGGAAAACTACCTGTAGTTTTTGAGACTGACAGGTTCCGAATTTTAAAGGAGCAAATCATTTATTACAAAATTACAAGTTGTATCGGTCGTAAAATTTTAATCCTGAGCAGATGTCAAATTTTTGTCCCCAGCTTAGCTACCTGGTTCCTGGAAATCACAGGCCCGGTCAGCGGGGTCCATAGTTCGTAGGGCGCACTCAAATTGCGCCAGCGGTCAACCACCCTCCTATACTGAAACCTGAATTGCGCCAGGAAAAAAGATGTAAAAATAAGTAGTTTTCAGAAATCATGAATTGCGCTAGAGCTTTCTTCAGGTGCTCTTCCCATGAAAATGAGACCATTGGCAAGAATTCTTGAAATACTCCTCCTATGAAAACAACGTGTGATTGAAACTTAATATGTTCTAGCTAGAATGCAAAAGTGAAATATATTTCTTATATTTCTGCATGAAACATCTAATTATTAACATTATTAAAAAATGTATGTAGTAAGGATGCGAAAAGGATGCATTCGAGAATCGTCAAACAAAAATAGTCCAACTTGAAAATAATAAAAGTTTCAGTTTGAGTTAAAGTGCAGTGACAAAAAATGTTACATGTTTGTGCATATTACTACTTTCTTCCAAGCAAGAAATTAATCTTTTTTTTTTTTAATAATGAATCTTCAACAACAAAATAGATTTTTAACCCAAACGATAAATGTTTAACAAATATGAATGAATTTCTATCAAAAAGATCAATTTTAGACAGAACTTGAAATAATTACATTCACGGTAAAAAAATTCAATAATACAATTTTTTAAATCAGAAACAATCATTCTTTATCAAAGAATATAATTTAACCAAAAAGATGAATTAGGTAGCAAGAAGATGAATATTCTACAAGAAAAGACGTTTGAAAAAATACATTTTCAACTGAAGAAGATAAATGTTAAGAGCAAGTGAAATTTGTCATATCACAGGAATAACATATAAATAGAAGCTTTAAATTTTAACCGAATTTGCAAAAATGAACCGTCTGTGGTAAGTTATGTTTTTCAAAACTATTATTTGAATGTAAATAATACAACGAAATTATTTTAAATCATTGTTTTTCACTTATTGTAAAAATACCATTTTGACTTCTTGTGTTTCAAATGTTAAAAAAATATTCAGAGTACGGTCTCTGATAATTCTAAAATAACGAGACAGATTTTGTCAATAAGAAAAATAATCCACTAATTGTAAAGAATGTTAAGTAAATACAAAAAAGGTGTCATTCATTTTTATTTTACTGGAATAAAAAAATGAAACTACAAATTTAAGTGCATTACCAAACTATTTTATTGAAATATATAAGAAACCAACTATTGAGCAAATCGCAGTGAATCATAGTTATTCACACAAAAAGCTTATTTATTAAAACTTATTAAACAGAAATTTTAATTTTAATGACTAATTGGACTAATAAATTGAATCACTATTATGGAATATACTGATTAATAATTATTATTATTACATCATTAAGCTATTTCCCATCCGGGTTAGGCGTAACTCACTCGGTGGGAAAGGGATTAATGTAAGTAAGGGACAGAGAATTTTTAGATTGAACCCGAATTCTCGTATCATTTATTTAAGTAACAAGCTCGTTCCACAACACTGCTCCGACCCAGGTTGCTGATTAATCTCTCTAGCAATCACCCCAAGTGAAGATCCTCACAAAGTCGTTATGTGAGGTCCGCCACTTGGGTCCATTAGTGTCCGAGATCTTTTGTTTCTGTCCTGGCATACTTCACTAGCTTCTTTTACGTCCATGCATTTTTTTCATGCAGGCTCTCGTGTTTCTGTGGTTTCTTATGTCTCTTCTAACTGGGGTCTCATTATCACATTCTATAACCATTCTTTCCGTGGTCTGCCTCTGTGCTCGCTGCCATTAACTTTACCCTGATACACTTATTTCCTTCGTCATTTATTTAGCATTCTCTCAACATGCCCGAACTATCTTAACCAATTTCTTTCCCATGTGTTTATGAGCGTCTCTTCTGCACCACATTCACTAAGAATTATCTTGTTACTCACTTTGTCCATCAGAGTTTTCTCGCATATTATGCGCAAGAATCTCAAGCCAATTGCGTTAAGAATAACCTGTCGAATAACCTTCTTACCTTCGTTTATGCGTCTACCTAAATCCCCACTTATCTTCCCGTCCCTAGTAAATAAGCTACCAATGTATACGAACTTATTAACTTATTTAATTCTTTCATCATTTAATATGATATTGCATTGTGTTTTCTCACTCTTCCTTTCGAACACCATAGTTTTTGTTTATATTTGCGTTAATTTTGAGTCCCATGCTCTTCATGCTTGTATTCAGTTTATTCAAAATTCTTTGCAAGTCTTCGATTGACTCTGCCATTACAACCTTATCATCTGCGAACTCTAGCCCACGTACCCTTCCTGTTTCGAAATGCACACCTTCTTAATCGAAAAGAGCCATTCTTAAACACTTGTCCATGAATAACATTAATAACCATGAAGATTTAACGCATTCTTGTCTAACTCCTTGGATAATATCGAAACATTCACTCAATTTCCTATTTACCCTTACACTCGCTTTGCTACGTGTTTATATTGTTTTTATAGCTTGCAGGAGCCAACCATTGACTCCGTACTCTTTCAGGACTTCCCAAAGTTTACTTCTATCTACTTTGTCAAAAGCTTTTTTTAGATCAACAAATAAACAGAAAACTTTTTTACCTACTCTCAAACTTTTTTCTGTGATTTGCCTTAAGCTGAATATTTGATCCGTAGACCACCTTGATCAAACAGTTTTAGGACTTTATTTTTAATTAAAAAATACAAGTTTATTCATCATAATCGATATTTTCCCCTTTAAAGTACTCCCCACCGACTTATATTTTTGATTTTAAAAATAAAGTCCTAAAACTTTTTTCTCAAGGTGGCATAAACCCACTTTGGACTTTCCAAATCTTTTTTGTTGTTGTTATTTTCATTACCCTACAAATAAGTGTTTTAGGTTATATTTTACTTACGGTTCTTAATAAGCTGATCCCTCTGTAATTATTACAGTCGCCTTCATCTCCCTTTCTTTCAAATATTTGTAAGATAACCGATTTTTTCTAATCGTCTGGGACATCTCTCATCTCGAAACATAAATTTATGAAATTGCACAGACTATGCGGTATGTACTCGCCACCGTGTTTAAGTAATTTAGCGTTAATATGGTCTATCCCTGCAGCCTTACCGTTTTTCAAGTTCTTAATTATATCCCTAACCTCAGTGACAAAGACTTTCTCAATTGAGTTTTCTAACGTATCGTGTTCTACATCGCAGTTGTGGTGTCCTGCAGCTTTATCTTCGAATTGTCTCCTAAAATAGCGTCTGACAGTGTCTAGTATCCCGTCTGCATCATATAGCATTTCCCCATTATTATTTCGCATGTTGAAAAATTCTGTACTTTTATTTCCCTTCGTTTTTTTATAAAGTAGTTTCTTGATTCCTTCAAAGTCGTTTTCTATTTTCCTCTCTTCTTCTGCTCTTATTTTATCTTTACTCTCCTTAATCAATCGTTTGAGTATGATCTTTTTGTGTCTGCAATTATTTATTCGTCTATTTCTTTCCTCATTGATAAGGCCTGCGATGTTCAAATTTCTCCTGTACGCTTCATTCTTTGCTTTTTGGACAGCCTGAATTCCAACATTCCATCACGCATCACCAGGCATTCTTTCTATAACCGCGGTACCACACATTTCGATTGCATATCTCACAATGATATTCCGGATTTTAGTCCATGCTCCCTCTATAACTTTATTTTTATAAGCTCCTCTCATGTTGCCCTGTCTATTCCTTTGATTATCTTATTGTGGAAATCTATTTGCACATCCGGTTTCTGTAGGTTCTCAATTTTTATTCGAGTTTGTTTTGTTTTCTTCGTTTTCTTTTTTCTCCATCTCCGACCTAAGTTATTTTGGAAATTAGAAGGTAATGATCAGTGCTGCATTAAGAACCCCTCATGGCCCTTCTACCTTCGACTCACTCTTTTAGTCTTTCATCCGCAACAACGAAGTCAATTATACTGTGGCTATTTCCTTTAGACGAGGTATACATGTGGATTATTTTATGCCTAAACCAAGTATTTGTAATGAACAGACTTCTTTCTAAGCTTAGACCAACTAATTTATCTCCGTTATAGTTTGTTCTTGGATCCCCAGAATTAAATAGTACTCTTTCTGTATTCTGATTTTGGATGCCCACCCATTTGTTCATATCTCCTTGCAGAATTATTCTTTCAGCATATTCAAAAATATTTATTGTGTCATTTAAAGTGTCTCAAAAAGCGTCTTCTACTGCTCTGGGATCACTATAAACTGGCGCGTAGCATGCTATGATAAATAATCTTCTGATTCCTACCTTCATTCTAGCCCACAGCAGTTTGAGAGATACAAATTTATGATCTCCGAGATGCTGCTTCGATCTTTCATTCATAATCAGACCTACTCCTCGCCTACAATGTGATTCACTAGAACTCCTGACCATATTTCAAATCCGCCTTTCAACAACCCGTTTTCTATGTCTCTACTTTCGCATTCGTTTTTCTTTGTTTCAGACACCCCCCTAGAATTCCAAACACTCAGTCTCCATTCGTGGCCTGAAACATGATCTTTAGATTTTCTGTGTGCATGCCATTTGTCAAATAAAGTTCCAGTTCTTTCCAAGGACATTTTAAAGTTTAGATTATTATTCATTGATTAGATTATACGCCCATCTACCACCTTCATGCTATAAGTTTATTTTCTGAGTAGAAATCATGTCAAAGTTAAGTAGTAATTCGTCATATGGTGGAGATTGTAGTTATAACGTCCGTCCCACCAAACTTCAGTTAATAAGGTAGT
>NC_046658.1:114296963-114298373 GCF_010883055.1 Belonocnema kinseyi | reverse complement strand
TTGAAACCGAGAGAGTCATCTGGGGTTTATGTTTTTGTTTTTATGCTGAGAAAGTCACCAGTCTCTGGGTACAACAGCAAAGACTTATCCCAGTGGGCACCAGGACGTTCTAAAGACGTCCTTAGAATGTATCTCTATGTCATATGATTTGACGTCTTTAAGACATCCTTTGGATATTTTCATGTCTTTAAAAGGTCCTCAGGACGTCCTTGAGACGTATATAGAACAAGTTTAGCACTTGTGTGCCCACTGGGATATGTATACATTTCTTGTTTTGTTTCGTTTATATTATGCCAAAATCTTTGAATTTATAATAAAAGGGAGTAACGGCACTTCCCTTCAAAATCTCAGCGTTGTTTTGTAGTTTTTAGGTTAAAAATTTCTTTTTTATCACAAAATTATAATAAATTGATATGAATTACTTATCTTTAAGTACATTTCCTGATTTCCTATTATCTGCGTAAGGAAATACAATATTAAGAAAGGCCAAATATTTAAACTTTACAATGTTCTGTTTGGCTTTTTCCCCATTCTCTGGATACGCGACCTGCCTATTTTAGAGTTATCACGAAACGGATATAAAGGACAAAGCGAGACTTATGTGTAAGGAGTTGGTTAACAATTACGTCATATTTATTGAGGATTAATAATACAGAAAAGGAGAACTTAAGAAAATTATCTTCTTTAAAGTCCTTTAAATCCATTGCAATTTTGTAAATACACCGTCTAAAGAGTTTAATTTGATAAAACTTTCCGCATATTCAATTAATTTGAAATAATACTTATAATTACATCCTTTTGATTATTTGGAAACGAATAATAATAATATAAATAATATAATTAATTATATAATTATTAATATAATGATACAAAGATATGTATAATATCAATATAAAAACATTATTCTTATAAATTAATTTGGTGCCAATTGATGAAACTGTTTAACTCGAGCGTTAACATTTTGAGTAAAGTTCTGTAGATGATAACTCATATTTAATATGCACCCCTGATTAAAAAAAAACAATTAAAAAATGTGTTTATTCACTGGAAACCTTTGGAATTCTTTTAAAGTTTTGGTTTGAAATATTCAACTAAAATCTGCATTTTTTAAACTCTTTCAGCGTTTAAAATTCTTTGTCCATCTCTTAAAAGCTTTTACTAGAACTTACTCGATTTTTTTCGATTTTTCAATCTTAGCCAATTGAAAAATTTTATTTTAAAAAATTCTACTTATTTTAGAAATTTAGTTCATTTTTCAAAATAAAGAATGTAAAAAACTGTCCTGGAACCCTAAAGAATTGCTTTCATTTTCTTGAAATCTTAAAAAATCACAAAAATCCAAATTTATTTATTAAAGATATAAAGTAATGATGCACCAAACTCTGGCTTTCAGTCAATTGTCGGGGGTTG
>NC_046658.1:114277027-114296863 GCF_010883055.1 Belonocnema kinseyi | reverse complement strand
AATGTCGCAACCGCTCTCGCCCTGCTCCTCTGAGCAACTGAAAGACCCAAAGGCTGAAAACGGGGTGAATGAAAGCGAGAGTTTAATGTAATTTGATTATTTCAATGAAAAAACTCATTTAAGGATTTTTATGTTTTGCAGTATTTAACTAATTACCAGCTCATTAATTTGTTCAAAATATTAATTTAAATTGTTTTAAATTAAGTGACATAAATTTATTATTTACTTTCAAATTTCAAATACTGGTAAATTCGATGAAAACTGTTCGCAACTTCTTTCGCTTGAAAACCTTATGTAAAGAACTTGAAAAAAGAAATTCAACTTTCAGCAATTAATTTGTCGAATTAATAATTAACTATTATTTAATATATTGTTTATTAATGATTATTTTATTATTTTGAAATAATACTTATAGTTACATCTTTTGAGATAATTTGGAAATCAATTAAGATATTAAATATTACTGATTGAAAAAGTAAGAAAATCTAGTAACGTATTTTATTTATCATGACTTAAAAAGGACAGGGTAAATTTATTTCAATATTATCCAGGAAAAAGTAGGAGGAGCACTCCATTAGTCGGATAGGTATTATATTATGGTAGCTGGCGCAATTTAGGAAACGAAGGACGAGGGCCGCCTGGCTAGCAGGTAAAACTCATACCTCTATTGCAATTTGTGTGCACCGAGTTCGTAGAGGTCGGAATATGATGGAAAATAAAATTTGCAAAGGGAAACTCTTGTTTTTTGACCCTGGAAAAATTTTGAAACATTAAATTGGTAATATAACTTTCGTTAGAAAACATTCTGTTTACTTCTCAGGATTTGATCTTCTCGTCTAAAGACAAGTTCACCTCGACTGGTTTCAAGATTTATAATAAAACTTCTCGTCTCATGACTAGTCCACCCCGACTTGTCTTCAAAACCCGTCGCAATTCTTAGTATAAAACTCAAGACTAATGTTTTCAACTATTAAGTCTCGCCCCTGGCCGCCGTGCCAGCGAGACATAGCCGTCTTGGAGACGAACTCAGGACGAGCCAAGTCGAAGTCAAGACGAAATATTTTTACCAGGGGCACCTCTGTTATTTACTTAAAATAGTTTTTTTAAAGATATTTAGTTGAAACTTATAATTTGATAATTTTAAAAGTAATTTTGTGTTATGATACATTCCTTTACGAATTATAATAATTAAAAGCTCGTTCATGGTGTCAAGAATGTATTTTAATTACTGATAGTTAAATTGCAAAGTGTTACAGTAAAATGCTTCTAATTCAACGAAGTTTAACTTCTCATTGATATGATTAAATTGATATTATTATTTCAAAGTAAAATACCCGATCTATCACATTTTCACGATATCAATTGAGAGGAGAATTGAGTTTAAAAAGAAAGAGCGTTACAGGTATATCTTGTTATTTTTATCATTGTGCATCACTAGAGGAAATTATTAAATATTGATAAAAACAAATTTATATAGAAGTCATATGAAATTTTATCGAAGAAGAACGTTTATAAAGATTTTTTATCAAAATTTATGAGTTTAGCGAAAATGTGTGCGGTATAAAACAGAAAAAACTAGCATAATAACACCTTTAGTTTTTTATAAATTTATAAATTACGTTTCTATCTTTTCGGGCATCAATCTGCCATACATTTAATAAATTACTTGTTAAGATGCGCATGTCTTCGAATAATGAGAGATACTTTCTCATGCAATTTCCTTTTGTGAAATTCACCATCAGTTTCCTCAACACATTCTAATACACGTTGACGTAAAACTCTGAATTGGCCACAAATATGCAAGACGAGGATGGCAAAAAGGCTATCAATACCAACAAAAGTGACATTTCCCAATTGAAGACTTATACACTGCAATAACCACCAAAGTTGAAAATTGGGACTTTTGTTGATGTCGTATGGAAAGTACCCTTCCAAATATGTTATTCTCGTTATATTAGTTAAGTCATTCCTGCCTTCTATTATTGCTAAAGAAAGTTGATGGATAGTGAAAAAGCCGATAGAACTCTGTGATAAGAACACATAAAACAGTGAAACCTTTCGACACTTTTTAGCCCAATGTACCATCAACTGTCGTTCATTTTCTGTTTTATAATTCGTCCAATCTTGTTCGATGCAAGCGATTAAAGGCTCAAGCTCTGTATGAAATATGAATAATTAAATCGAATAACTGATATATAGATATAAAACAAAGAACAAAATAATTTCTGATTAAGATGCGAATGGAAAAATTAATCGTTTAACAATAAATGAAAATTTAATTTAACAATATTTATTCAGGAATAGAAAAATAAATATATGAACAACATAAAATACTAGGTATTTCAAAATAATTTACAAATAAGAAATTAATTTCAAACATACTTTCTTTGGCAGTCCAGAGATTAATCATTTTGAATAGAGCCAGGATTACAGGTATGCCTGTGGTAGAAAGAATTTTGGTCATGAGGTCTAAATCACCCCATATCAGAATCAGCTTGATAATTTGTGGAACAGCGTTGCAGATTGATATCATACTAATTGATATGTATATTTGAAACTTGGATAACCAACCACTTGACTTTTTTGAATTGGGCCATAATCCAACAATACGTAGAACTGCACGCGTTAATTTAAGAGTGAAATCTGCAGCTGTTTATTATAATTAATTAACACTGCATTATATACAATCAAATTATTGTTCAGATGAAAAACAAAATTCTTTGATTCAGGGGTCATCCGGAATAGCTTTCATTTGGTGAAAAAACAACTGTGAAATTTTACCCCCTCCCTCATTTTTTCAGGTCCTTGAAAAAAACAAGGGCCAATTTTTGTTTTCGGAGAAATGAGATTGACGGTTCTGGGTTTAAATTTAGCTTGCGGGAGATTATTAGAATTTGTTTCACAGTATCCAAGGAATAATTTTCGCTTATTATATTTAAATATGAATACCCCCCCCCCCCTTCTCTAGACTCAAAAAATCTCTAAAAATTTAAAATTGACCATTGCGGACAAAATTAACATATGTGAGCTCTGTTTTTCCCTTTTGTGCTATTTATTATTTTTACTCGAAAAGTCAATTGTTTTTAAGTATGTTGAAACTAATTTATACGTTTAATGAAACAATTAGTAAATTATAGAAAAAAGGATTTCTGTTTCAAGAATCTCCTAATTGTTTGAAAAATTAATTATTATTTACCTTTAACTTTTTCGTCAAGAGAGGTAGAAAACTACTTTTTTCTAATTTGGTCAACTTTTGTTACTTATTGTGAAATATCTACAGCACTTATATTTTACTACCAGAGATGTTTGTTTAAAGAATTTTTTTAACCAATTTTTTTCAGCAATTTTGTTCTAATAAATGTTTGAAATTGATTTTTTCCTGTAATGGATGCGATCATTGTTCGTTGTGTCAAAAGCGGAAAGTGATTTATAGAAAAAAATAAAATAAATAATTGTAGAAAAAGCACCAACGTAAATTTTATAGAACGAAATCTTACTGAAAAAGAATTATCATCATCTATGTGAAAAAATTTTGTAAACAAATATTATATATCTAAGGAATTTGTATAAAATTAGATTTTTTTATCGCATTTTTTTATCGCAAAATTATATTTTTTTATCGCATTCCCATAAAAATGAACAATAATCTTTAATGAATTGTTCATATAATTGGATAATAATTTTAACATAAAATTTTACTCTGGACTATGACAAACTACTGTATTATTCAGAGAAAATGATGAATTTCAAACATTTAGTTCACCATATAATGGTTTGGAAAAATTAAGCAAATTTAAATTGTTTAAACATGTAAAAATTAGTTTTAAAATGCTTATAAATATTTCAATTGTTGAATAAGAATGACTTGTAGCAAAAACAAGAAAAACAGTGATCATATGTGTTCATTTATATGTGTTTATTTTCGGAAAAAAAGTTAATTGTAAGTCACGAATGATAAATCAGCTATTAACAAAATAGTTTATATTTTTAATATCTAGCTGAATTTTTAACCTATTAAGATAAATTTGAAAACAAAATGATGAATTTTTAACAAAAGGATGAATTTTTTACACAAATCTCAACCAATATAATGAATTTTTAGCATACAAGGTTAATCTTGATCGGAATAGACGAGTTTTTAGGAAAAATTCGTGAATTTTCTAAACAAATATTTAAATTTTCAACTTATAAAGAAAAAATTTCCAGCATTAAATAAAATAGCTACATTTTCAGATACAAAAATTAATTTTCAACCAAAAAAAGCAAGTTATCAACCAGATAGTTTTATTTTTAAATAACCAGCCAGGAATAATAAATGTTTAACAAAAACGTTAATTTACGGTCAAATAATTAAATGTTAAACAACAAAAAATAAATTGTTTATAAGGTAGGCCAACTTTAAACCCCGTAGTTTATTTTTTAACAAAAAAAAAATGACTTTTTAAAAAAACATGCAATAGTTAATATTTAAAAAGAAAAAACATTTTAATTTCAAATCTAAAACAAATGAATTTTTAATCAAAAAGGATGAATCTTGAATCTAGAATATTAATTTTGCATAAAAAAGACAAATTTTAAATAAGGTATATGATTTTTCAACTAGAAAAGATCCACTTTCAAACAAAAATAGAATAATTACATTTTCAGTAACGAAAATTAATTTATAAATGAAAAAGAATTTTTAGCCAAATAGTTAGATCTTTAACTATACCGATACATTTTTAAATAAAATAATTATTCGTCAAAAGGACAAAATTAATTTTCAAGAAAAGATTCATACTTCTAACCAAAGAGTTAAATTTTAACAAAAACATGAAACTATAGTTTAATTTTCTACAAAAAAAAAAAACAAGTTTTTAACCACAAGGTAAAACTTTCGACTAAAAATATAAATCTTTAGTAAAAAAGTGAATACTTATATTCAGCGCCGGGTTAACATATTTCGAGGCCTGGGGCTAAACATCGAAAGGGGCCCTCTTACGGTAAGAGAAAATCCCAATTTTGCTGTAAACTTTTTTAATTCTCTGGGGTCAAAGGCCCTTCGGCCCCAGGGGCCTGGGGCACTAGCCCCACCGAGCCCCTTGGTAAACCTGGCGCTGCTTATATTTTTATTTAAAAAAAATTAATTTCCAACCAAAATTTAACGAATTTTGAACAGATTAGTTGAATTTTCAACCAAAGAGATGAATCTTCAAAAACAGCCAAATCAATCTTTAACACAGTGGTTCAATTTTCTCAACCAAAATGTCGATTATTTGAAAAAAAGGTTTCTTTTTAAATAAGTAATTAAGTTTCCGACTAAATAATAAGAATTCTCTAAAAAAGGGAAAAGATTTTATTAGCGACCCCTACTCTGTTAAGTTAATTTCCCTCTAAGTTAATTATTAAATTATATCAGTGTTCTCAAATAAAAAGAATGTCCAGAGAATTTAATTAAAATCATTCTCATACTAGTATCAAATAGTCACAAATGATCACAAGAGGGAGGGGTGAGTAAAAATTCACTAAAAATAGCATCACGTAATATATGGACTTTCTCAGAAAACGTATTTTTTAAATTTAGAAAATATTTTAAAATACAAGCTTAAAAAATTTGAATTGTGTAACGAAGTTGCAAAAAAGCTTAAGAAGAAGTATGGTTCCAAACAACAGGAAAATTGGCTCATTAAAGATAGTTTTGTAGAATAGGAATATGAAAATAAAATTAACGTTTGGAAACATACTTCTTTTAAAGCCTTTTTTACCTTTGTTTGCAATTTTTTTTTAAACAAAATTTGAATTTATAAGATTATGTATTCAAACCTTTCTAAATTTAATTAATAGAGTCGCTAGGCAATATAGCACAGACCTTCTTGCGTTCTCTAAAGTTCGATTCTTGGTAAACTCAACACATTTTGTAAAAGATTTTTTTAAATATTAGGTTTGAGAAGTATCCTTGATAATGATTTTGATTGTGTTTGAATTTCAGTTTGTTAATTAATTTTTATAATTATATAAGCGCGTAGTTCATACCTTGTTTTCCATCCATTTGAGTGAATACCTTAATACTTAAAGGACGCGAACTTTGTAGTGACTGAGCAGTGAAGTGGATCCATTCCTTAGAAAAGTTTCACGAATACAGCGCATGCCTATTTTTTCGGTGCGCTCCGCATTCGGCCTAATCTGGCTTTTAGTATTAGTTGTGCAGTGTTAATAGTCAGAAGTAAATTTCGCGTTAACATAATAGAAAATTCTAATCTGCCGAGAAAGACGGATAATTATGATTCTGTGAAAATTAAATGCCAGATGATAAAATTATTTTGTCAAATTTATCCATTTCATTTTTATTAGTGCTCCGAGCTTGTTTGGTTAAATCTTTAAAAAATTTTAACATTAACTGTTTCGGGTAAACCAGTGGAAAAGTTTATTCTGTTAAACATTGATAGCTTTAAGCTATCAAAGGATTTAAAATGTAGCATAGTGTGACATACACACATTGTGTAATCTAGATTTAGAAGTGGTCTAGTAAAAAATCAAAAAGTGCACCTAAAAATTAACTCTACTTTCTAGGACAACTTTAAAGTTTTCTAACCTAATATTTTAAATGTATTAAAATGGAACTTTTATGTTTATTTAAACTTTTATTCTTTAGTCTATAAATTTTATAACAAATTTTTTGTTCTATCCCTTTCTTCACAGTCTTTTCGTTATTCCCCACTTATTTCTCGTTTAAAGGCGAACTGAAATAATAGAGCCGAATCAGAAAATCCAACTGTTTCTTGTTGAGCTAATTCTTTTTGTTTACATAGTCTACTGCTATTTTTTTTGAGAATTCGGCTTTTATGGTTACAAATTTTACTACTCAGGTACAAATTCTTATTATTTTGATGAAAATTCAACAATTTTGTTTATTCAACTTTTTATTTTACTTTTTTGTTGAAAGTTCAACTATTTGGTTAAAGATTTATTTTTTTGGTTGAAAATCAAACAATTTGTCTGAAGTTATTTTTATCTTACTTAACTGAAAAATGTTCATCGATGAAAAATTCAACACTTTTCACAAAAATTTCTCTCCTTGGTTAAAATAGTGATATTTTTTGCTTAAAAATCTTTTTTGATTGAAAAATTAACTTCTTTGCTAGAAATTGAATCCTTTTTAGCTAAAAATGTAACTATTTGCTTGCAAATTAACCTGATCTTGTTAAAGATTTAATCAACTTGTTGAAAATCCATATATTTTTTAATTCGACATTTTTTGTTGAAAATAAAAATATTGTTTGGCAGAAATACAAAATGTGATAATTTTTTCTTAAAAATTAATTTTTTTAGATGAGTCAACGTTGCCCCGCTGCTAGAACTATGTTCGAGTTATCTGATGGTGATAGCCACATATCTCAGAGGGATTGGAGAGATAGTCACGAAATAAGTCTATTCCCCACATAAAAGCGAAACTAAGCCAACACAGGAAGTAGGTTTACTGGTGAAATACTGCAAGGTAACGAATCTCCTTTTTTGTGAGGGTGTGTCCATCATACTTTGAGGGGTAGCATGGACGGTAGCCAATATTTTCACGGAGGCCATCATATCCACTTATGAAAGAAACTGTCGAATCACAATAGTCCGAGAGTCTGGGGAGAAACACTGGTGGAGCGGAAAACTCTAAGAACTTCGCAAGGAAACCAGAGAAAAGTTTAGACGTGCTAGGACCGGCAAAACAGATGAACTATGGACCTTATTTACTAGAATAAGGGATGAATACGGAGTAGAAATATGTAAGACCAAGCAAGAAAGCTGGACCAACTTTTGCACAGATACATCGAGAAAGGGGCAGAGGTGCCCCTGGCGGACCGAAGGGACCGAATGGAGCCTCTAGAAAGTATCCGTAAAGACCCCATAGGGTCCCCATTCGGTTCCTTCGGTCCGCCAGGCAATTTCAGAATGCCGGCAATAGAATTCGGATCTCAAAATAGCAACTTTTCCAGTCTTAACCACCCTGGCGGACCGAAGGAACCGAATGGAGCCTCTACAAAGTACCTGTAAGGACCCCATTGGGTCCCCAATCGGTTCCTTTTCAAAAAACTCGAAAAAACAGCAAAATCAACTTTTAAATGATTGAAATTCGGATACCACGTTAAAATTCTCTATAGAAGGTCACGGAATAATCGCAATAGTTTTTTTCCATCGATAAAAAGTTAAAAAAAATATAAGACGTATAACGCCTATTGACATACTTACGGGCGATGCGTTTGAAGTGTAGCAATCAACAGGCGTTATACGTCTTATATTTTTTAAAACTTTTTACCATTGCAAAAAAACTATTGCAATTATTCTGTGACCTTCTATAGGGAATTTTAAAGTGGTATCCGAATTTCAATCATTTAAAAGTTGATTTTGCAGTTTTTTCGAGTTTTTTGAAAAGGAGCCGAATGGGGACCCAACGGGGTTCTTACAGGTACTTTGTAGAGGCTCCATTCGGTTCCTTCGGTCCGCCAGGGTGGTTAAGACTGGAAAAGTTGCTATTTTGAGATCCGAATTCTATTGCCGGCATTCTGAAATTGCCCAATGGAGGATAATTATAGTGTCTTTTTTTTAAAATGCAATCATTTAACACATTCTAATAACTTAGTTGAAGTTTGTGCATATCTGTTTATTTTTTACAAACAAATTTATCATTAAAATCGATTATTGCGGTACATTGAAGCCTGGAAGTTCTTTTCATCACATTTTTCCCCTCGTAATCGAGTGAAATTAATGTTTCGTTGTAATCAAACCCTAAGTATAATTTTTTTGATTGTTATAAACAAATTTCATAAATAAGCCCCTCTGAATATACAAAATGCATTTTTTCTGCGCAATTATTAGGGGTGATAAATAACACATGTACACGAAAAAAAGTCTTGTCTTTACGATATCGTAAAGGCACCTCAATGACATGGACATAGGATATCGTAAAGGTTTCATAAAGATGTCGTAACGATATCGTAAAGACGTCGCCAAATTTTGTGCCCACTGGGTTTCGTTGCTAACTTAAAAAAAATTACGAAAGTTGGAACATTCATCGAAACACCCAGAAAGCAAAGCGGTTATATTTTTTCAGGGTGGCTGAGTCTAAATTTAAAGGTCAGTTGACTCGGCAAGGTCGCATTCTTTTCATAACCTTGAAAAAATGAATTTAAACACCGAAAACTGTCCCTGACACATGAAAGAAAATTTTCTTTAATTTTTCCTTTGATGTCTTGTTCTTTTATTCTCGAACAGGAATCTGCTAACATATTCACATCCCACCTTCCCGGATACCTACGTTCCATCTCCTTTATGTTTTTATGGAATCTTTCTCCCTGCTCCTCACTGTAATCCATTAAATTCATTGGGAAGTAGTCTATGTGAGAATCCAATAAGTGCAACTTTAGGTTCACCAAACAAGCAAGCTTTCCAAAGTTTTTTTACCAGATCAGCCACTATTTTGTTGAAGTTTTCACTTTTATGATTACTGAGAAAGTTTTCCACGACATTTTTAAAACTCGTCCACGCAGCTTTTTCTTTTTTGAAAATAATTTTGATGAAAGTCTGATCGTTTAACATTTTGCGGATTTGTGGGCCATCAAAAACACCTTCATGCACTTTTGCGCCTGAAATATTTGGGAAATTTTTGCTGTAATTATTCGAAAAATTTGCCTTCTTTTTTCAGAACCTTAAAAAATTGGTTCTTGAGCCCCACTTTGATATGGAGAGTATTTAGACTGGATTTACTAACGGGCTTCGCTTAATATTTTGCTAACCTGACTCGAATGAATTTCTCTCCGCAAATTCTCCAATTAAACTCTGAATACTAGATCTTTTTCACAACAAATTCGAGATTTTTGTTCGTTTTCTTGTGCACAGTTGAATGAGCTATCGGTATAGGAGCGAACTTATTTGTGTTGTGATGAAATATATTTAATTTCTAAAATTAATAAATTTATCTGTCATAATAATTGATATAATTATTTAAATAATAATATTATTTAAAATATTATACACATAATTTATTATATTATAATAATCCTTCTATTCAGGCATATCATTTTCTAATGAAAATTTTTAATTAAATTTATTATATTATATTTATTTCATACATTTATCTGTCATAATAATTAATATAATTATTTAAATAATAATAGTAATTTAAATATTAATTACATAATTTATTATATCATAATAATCCTTTTATTTAGACATATCATTTTCTAATAAAAATTTTTTATTCAACTTTATTTATGAAGTTTAAATTCCCTTGAGACTTATTTTAGAAGAATCAAGTAAAAGTCTCCACTCCTCATCCTTGTAGATACCTGGTTTCAGTTTATCCCTTAAACCTTGCACATCGTTACAATACACCAGCGATGGGTCGTCTTTTTTCGTAAAGTATTTTCTAAATTTTACTTCTCTGTTTCGGAAATAATCAACTTTAACATCATTTCCTAGGTAGTTCTTTTTTTCATAAACGACGTAAGAAGTTCAGCACCATCTTTTGGTAGCCCTAGATCTCTTACCAAGTCATTCAGTTCCTCCTGCGAGGTAATTTGGAAAACTTTATCCTTGCTTTTACCTGGGATTTAATCGCCGTCATTTTCGTGATGCTCCGAATCATCACTGTATTCATCGGAATAATTTTCTTCTTCGGATCAAATTTTTTTCCTCGATTTGTCTACTTCATCGGAATCATTTCTTATATCAGAATTTCTGTCATTTCAGAACGATCTTTCTCGTTTTTCTACTGTTTTGACAATGGTATAAAGAAAGCTTTGCTTATTTTTTCTGTTAAAATCCGTAGCATCATTCATACGAAAGTAACAATCCTTTTGATGCAATGACCCTTTCCATAACGTAGGTTTGTTATATTTCATGTTCTTACAATGTCTGCTTAAATCCCAATGATGTAACATCTTAGAAGAAGCTGCACATATTTTGTGTGCCATCCATTTTTCGTACGTTATTTTAAGACCAAAACATTCATGATACATTTATTTCAATATTCGCAGAAATTATTCTTCCATCTGTTGGGGGCTGGTATTTGCTGCGTGTGTAGTAAAAAGCACTAGAGTCTTTTTTGCATGTATGTTTCGAAATAGAAATTTGACATTTTTTGTTTAAAGCTCTGGCGGACCGAAGGACCCGAGAGGATCCTCTGCAAAGTACCCTCAAAGACTCCACTGAGTCCCCCTTTCGTTCCTTCTTAAAAAACTAAAAAAAAAACAGCAAGATCAACTTTTAAATTGTTGAAATTCGGATTCTACCTTACAATTTACATTAGAAACTCACGTAATAATCGCAATACTTTATTTTGCACCGTTAAAAAATTTAAAAAATGTCATTAACTTCTGCTGAAGGTGACTTCAAGCGCATCCATAATAGCACAATTAGTATGTTGCGCGCAAAGTTTTGAAATAAATTCAAAATTGGCAAACAAATGGAAATAAATACAGTGAAACTCGTCTATAGCACTGATTTTTGGGCTGGTGGTGGGTGGGAACTAACTCATTATAGACCGCTCCGCATTTTTTTTTTCACGCTTGAGTTCTCGTCTGAGTGACAGCCTCATATCCCGCGCACCCCACGCAGCAACTGTTACACCTACATGCGGCGCGGCGTCAATTCTCGGAAGGGCTATAGAAGGGAGGGCTTTTGAAGAGTTTTACTGCATATATAATAATTTAGATGCCTAATTGTACATAAATTAAATACCTTCCCCAAAAAGAATAATATGAAAAATGAGAATTTTAACAAATCCTTTTCCTTTAGTGCTGACATCTCGTCTCGTAACCTCAAGGACACTCCTTGAATGCTCTCACTTGCATCGCAGCCTTGTTGTCTGACGTTTCCACTGCGTGACGCTGGCATCCAGACAAAGTTCTTAAAGTTACCAACGGAACGCTTATTAACTGCTACTAAAAGAAGATGCACTTGATGCCGCCTTCGGCCCATGTAAATGACAGGTATTTAATTTTTCAAGTTTTTAACGCTGCAAGAAAAATTATTGCTTGAAAGCTTAAGCAGCTTATCCTCTTGACCTTTTTTTCTAACAAAAATATTACCAGAGTTATAGTACTTTCAAAATCTAACAAAGCAAACGTAAATTACCATTTTAATCCAGACAAGACGCGACACGAAAAAAGTCAAGAGAAAAAAACATTGCGTTTTGAAAGCTGTAAGGGATTATCAGAAAAACTTTTGGAATTTTTCTGAAAACTCCAAAATTCAAATGTTGTTCGCATACAAAATAATTAAAAATCGAAAATTCTATTTCACGGTCAAACTATGCAAGATATGAAAAAATATGAAAAGAAAAAAATTATGCATCCAAGAAAGGTCTACAAATTTTGCATTAGTTATGTTTTTCGATAGGGCGCGTAGTTTTTGTTTGAACCGTGAAAATAAGGTTAACAATGAAAAACATTCTGCACAAGCAGCACAAGCAGCGAAAGAATCAATTAGACGGAAGCTTGTGTAATTGAAATTGATTTTAAATGTTTTGCGACAAAAGTAAAAAGTTTCAGTAAACATTTCTATATTTTTTATTATTTCCAAAAGTATCCATATATATAAATTAATTTTTCAATAATTCCCAATCTCTCTCCAAGGTGTGAATCTAATAATTTCTAAACTTGCTGCGACATTGTATTTTACAAGCTTGTAATCAAATTTAATATTCAATAAAATTGTTTACGTCTAAAAAATGTATGCGTGATACAAATGTTTCTTCCATTCCTTCCGGGAGGATAACATTTTTAGTGCGTTTGATAATTTCTAAAATTTATGCAAACGTCGTCTTTGTTTTGAAGAAGAAGTTTGACTATTTTTAAAGCTTCTGCGCTAAAAATTTTCACAATTTTGCAATAAAACTGTTGATTTATAAAAAACGTATGAATAAGAGCAACAATTGTCAAATTTGTTGTTTCTAACTATTTGAAATATGATTTAAATTTATGTTCAAAATCTTTTTTCTTATCTATTTCATCCAAGATCGAAATAGATAATGTTTCAGTTCAACGAGAACCTCTGACCCTTTAAAAAAAATGAATGTCACAAAAGTTATAAATAATTCACACTTTTCATGATTTATGTACAACAAATAATGTAGTACTTATAGTCGCATGATTTAAATGCTATTTTACATTTTTGGATTGGCTTTTTGTTCAAGGAATACTGTACAGAGGGTTCTTATTTAACATACAAGTTTGGTGCATCCTTAAAAAATGGCTAAATATCACAGAATAGACTAAGGTTTTCATCAGTTCCTAGATTTTTGGGAAATAATACACTAATTCATTTTGCATGCTAATTATTTCTGTTTCCAAACCTTTTCGGTAGCTTTCGATCAGAAGGTTTTAAAATATTAAATTTATTTGACTTTTCCTTAATTCTTCAAAAGTTTGGATTATTTCCGGCGAAGTGGATACAAATAGTTCCTAAGTGAAAATTTGACTTATTTTTAGAGAGATACGACCATGTTAGAAAAGGTGTTGTGTTATTTTAATGTTGCCAGAAAACTTTCAAGAAATTGATTTTGGTGGCTTTCTCAAGTTCTCAGTTTTTGTGTGTGTATTTAAGTTACTTTTTTTTACTTCTGTAAAGGATTTATCTTATGCAAGACGTGCATACAAACTTTAAAAAGAGCAATTTTGATAGATTTTGTAAATGCTTAGTTTGTTGTTATTTTTGTTATAATTTATAAAACAGAAATTTTATGATAATCGACAAGGGAGATTTTTTGTTGGGAGATGTGTTTTTTTAACTTTGTCAACAAATCCTCAAGAACAAAATATCTCTTGGTTTCTCCAGTTTTCAGTCTTGTTCTTTTTTTTACATGTTACGTAACAAAAATTCTGAAAGGAACATTAAAGAGTACCTTTTTCTTATTCAAGATGTAATCTATTGACCAAGATATTTGAAGATGTTTACTTTGTTTTACTTTTCCATAATTCTACCAAAAGGGGGATTACCTTCGTTTTAATTACTAACTAATAAGATATTTTTTCAAAATTCGTTTAAAAAAACCTTTTGGTTTTACTAAGTATCGATTTCCTTGCCTAAATTTTTAAGAGATGTTAAACCAAGCATAAAAATAAATTTAAACACCTTTCCCGCTAGGATATGTTTTCCACGATTGTTTTGAATAGATTTCTGACACCAAGGGTAAAATTAAACAATCTCCTTAGATTTTTGTTGTTCGCAAATGTCAATTTCCTTGCTTAAATCTGTAAGTGATGACAAAACAGCCCTTAAAACAATTCCCAACACTTTTCCTGCTAGAATATTTTCCCCACGTTTATGTTCAATCGATAGATTTTTATATTATACTCATGGAGTCAGAAATTAAATCGCAGTTGTGCATGCGAAACATATTTTATCAGCGAAACTATTTAAATTTATTTAAAGGGTTGCTTCAAAATCCCTTAGAGAATCAAGCAATGGCACTAACATTTCAAACAATACAAAAAATACGGGAGATTTTTTGATTATACCTTTGTAGTCGGAAAACAATTAAAAACAAACGTGGGATACGTAAAATAGCGGGAAAATTGTTTGAAATTATTTCAGGGGTTGTTTGAAAAGCCCTTAAAGATTCAAGTAAGAAAACAGACATTTCTCAAAAACCAAAATCATGGAAGATGTCTTAAATGTACTATCGGGGTCGAAAATCAATTCAACATAAACGTGGCAAAAATATTCTAGCGGGAAAAGTGATTAAAACTATTTTAAGGGTTAAGGGTTGTTGAGAACGTATTGGTTTTATGTGAAATTTGACTTCGTCAGTTTTCATTAAATCTCCACGTTTTGAGACTGCGTTAGAAAAACCGATGACTTTCAAAACAATTATTAGATGAGATTGAGCTATGGCAAGCTTTTCTAAGTCCTAAGAGGAAAAATAATTTTGTTAGCCAACTATTTTGGAGAAAAATTAAAAATGTAAAAGCATTTTCCAAATTTGGGACATTTTTTTAAGGTTTAAAAATGGTACGTAACGCCATTTTTATTAGTATTCGGAAAGTAGAATAATTTATTTTTAACGACACTTTTTGATAAAATGAAAGTTTTTGGAGTTATACCACTTCAAAAATTAAAAAAAACATGAAAGTTTTCAGCCAAAAAACGTACGATATAAAAAAGTCAAGAGAAGAAAAACTCTGATTTTCGAAAATTCTACAAGACTTTAATTACAACTTTTTGAATGTTCTTGAAGAATAGAAAAATAAAATTTTGAACCAACACAACATAATAAAAAATTCAATTTTTCAGTCACACTATGTAAGATACAAAAAAATATTACTGTACAAAAATTATCCATACAAAAAGACCTACAAATCCGTTGTCAATAATTTCTTTATAGGCCGCGTAGTTTTTGCTTCATTCGTGAAGATTTATAATTAAAATTTAAGAAAATAGTTTTTCTGGGCAAACGACACAGGTTACGAAAAAAATAAATAAACAAAAGACGTTCAACCAAAAAAGTGCTACAATTTTTTAAAGATTAATGTTTTGATAAATTGTATCGTTTTTGTTTTATTCGTGACCAATATCATTGCACATAAAAAAATTTAATTTGAGGAAAAACGACCCAAAGAACGAAGAAAAATTAATAAAAAAAGTTATACACTTTTAAACAATCTATAAATTTGTCTATAATCATTTTTTGATTCTACGCGTAGTTTTTTTGTCAATCGTAAAAAATAAAAATTTAAATAAAAAAAAAAACGAATTTTGGTACACAAGGTGCGAACAAAATTAATAAACAAAAAATGTTTGCTATACAAATAAACAAATTTGTCATTCATTTTGATGGGATTCGTACTTTTAGTTCAAATTACAAAAACTAACAATAAAAATAAACCAATAAAGTTTTTGGGAAGACGACAGAAGGTGCAATAAAATATTAATTCACATAATTGTTTTTTATAGGATGCGTTTGAAAATTTGTCTTTTTCTTTCTAGAGAATTAAACTTTTGTTGGAAAATTTAATTATAAGTTGAAAAATTTATTAAAAATTAAAATATTTGCTTATAGATTAAGGCAATTTTTAAAAAAATATTCTTTGTTGTGGAAAATTAATCTCTTTGGTAAAAACTTTAGTTCTTTGGTTGAAGATTATTTTTTTTATTGAAAATTATTTTTTTTTTAATTAAAAATTTCACTATTTCATCAAATATCTAAAATTCATCTGTTTTTTATAAAAATTTAATCTTCTTGGTTGTAGATTCATCTGTTTAGTCAAAAATTTAACTATTTTGTAAAAAATTTGTAATTTTTTAATAGAAAACATATTATATATGTTTAAAATTAATTATTTCGATTGAAAATATAATAATGAAATTTCACATTAATAAATCTTAATTTTTGTCAGTTCTCTAATACACACCACAAATGTGACATTCTTTCTTTCGCCATTCAATTCTTTCTTTAATCATTCTTTTCTTAGATAAGGATTCACATGTTTGTACTGTTGTGCAAAATACAAAACACGTACATTACACAGGCCCACAAAAAGAAAAAAAAATCCTGAGCAGATCACTAAACAGGTGTATTCTTATGTATTTTTCATTGCTCAATCCGAATCCAAAGTCAGATTGGGGGTTTCCCAGTTGCTTTTCGAGAAAAATGCAAAAAACATGGTTTTTTATGGTTTATAATAAAAAAATTGTATGGAAAATAAAATATCTCGTAAATTTTACATACAGGTGTATTCTGATGTAGTTTTCATCGTTGAATCTGAATCCGAAGTCAGATTGAGAGGGTTTCCCAGTTACTTTTCGAGAAAAATGCAAAAAACATGGTTTCTTATGGTTTATAATAAAAAAATTGTTAAAATGTAGGGTTTTAAATTGGTTTCCTTTTACGCACACGCTTCTCATCGAATGATCGGTGTAAAGGGTTTCTGCGACGTTTTTGTCCCGATGTTTTCTTTTCTCTTTCTATCATTCAGCAGTAGTCTGCCAACATATTTAAATCACATCGTCCTTGGAATCGATGTTTGAATTTTTTTAGGTCTTGGTGAAACCTCTTTCTTTGTTCTTCACTGAAATGAAGTTTCAAGCTCATTAGACAGCCTAATTTCTGAAAATCTCGTAACATTGCTGCTAGCAAATTTTCGTAATCCGCATCTTTTGTAGAACCTAAAAATTTTGTTAACACGTTTTTGAAACTTAATGATGCCGCTTTCTCCGTATTATTCATAGTTTCGACCAATTTTGCATCTCCAAATAAATTGCGGATTTCAGGGCCATCGAAGATACCTTCATTTAATGTAGCATCACATTTGTGACGAAAATCTTGGCCCAAATATTCGAAGCATTGCCCTTCCTTGTTTCAAGCTTTAAAAAATTATTTCATTAAACCAATCTTGATATGAAGAGGAGGTATTAAAATTTTGGATCGATTGACGAGTGGTTTATTTATAGTATTCTGCTTTCTAGGTTCAAAAGATGTTCTTGATGGCCAAGTTTTTTTTTGTATAGTGATTTTTTCTATCCCTGCTATCAAACATACACCGGTAACATGGATACTTGGTGAATCCAGATTGCTGTCCAATTATCATAGAGAGAATTTTGGGGTCTCCACATAATCGCCACTGATGTTCTTCATACTTAATTTTTTTCAAAACCATTTCAAGGTTTGAATACTCTCTTTTAGCACAGTTGAATGTGCTAATGGTACAAGAGCCCATTTGTTTGTATTGTAAAGAAGGACTACCTTTAAACTGCGCTTTGATGAATCAATAAACAACCTCCATTTCTCATGTTGATATATGTTTGGTTTAAGCTCATCGATAAGTCCTTTCACATTTTTGCAATAAACTAGATTTGTATCTTTTTCAAAATGTTTACGAAAGTTTTCCTCTCGATTTCGATACACAGTTACTTTAGTGCCCTTCGTCAACATATTTCTACTCTTTAACTCTGAAGCAATAAATTCAGCTTGTTCCTTCAAAAGACCAGCTTTTCTAAATAGATCATTAAGATTTTTTCGATCAAATTTTTTTGTAGGTCTTTCTTTACCGAAAGGGATGAATTTCTCTTCGTTATCGGAATAATACTCGTCTTTAGTCTCATCGGAGACACTTAGAGCCGTTTCACCTGATCTGCTCCATTGTTCTAATGATTCGTGTTCCATTTAAAACCGTAGGCCTAGTTGTTGTGCATACGTGCCACGCCATTTATGAGACTAAGTGGTGGGGAAAGGATGCATATAAGCTACTAGCTGCGCACAGGAGCTTTAAGCACCTATGCAGAATACACCATTACAGTGTTACCCTTGTGCAATCTGGTCGGATTTTACCAATTACTAATTCTTTACCATTTTAGATTATGTTAAAAATATTTTCTTTGACCACCAATGTATTTACATATGCATATACATATACATATTTCAATTAAACGAATCAAATTTGTACTCAGATCATTTTTCATTTTTTCGCTTTTTAGTTTAAAAAACCATAGAAAAATGAAAAACCATGTTTTATGCATTTTTCTCGAAAAGTAACTGGAAAACCTCCCCCCCCCCCATCTGACTTCTGATTCGAATTCAGCGACGAAAAATTCATAAGAATACACTTGTCTGTTGATCTGCTCGGGATACTTTTTTCTTTTTGTGGGCCTGTGTCAAATCTATATCGAGGTTAGATCTCTTGAAAGCATAAAATAAATGTTTCGATTGAATGGAACCTTCTCTGCGTGAATTGCTGTTGAAAAGTTTCGATTTTGAAGAGGAAATCGCCTAGAGTTTTCTGAGTTACGTAAACTTCTGATACGAAAAATCTAAGACTTTGTTTTTGGGCACCTGCTATTCGGAAAAAATTGCTAGGTAAATCGCTGACATCGTCAAGCTAATACCTTAGGTAGACATCATAATAATATGTCGTCATGCAGAAAAATTTTAAGATAGAATACATTATATGCACTTTTTATCATTATTTTATTATCATTAATTAACGGAGCTTGCTATGTACTTTTCAGGCCCAATGATAATAATGCTAATACCGCTTGACATAGCTACAGCACATTATTTGATTACTCCGAAATTGCGGCTTGTAGGGGAGCAGACATTTTTGAAAAATAAATTGTTTATAATGTTCTAAAATAAATAAATAATGTAAATAAATAATCTATGACCTCATTTCGACAACACGTGAGCGCACATGTGCATATGCTTGCTGAGACTTCCAAACATTTTTAAAACGATGGTCTCATGAAATCTTTCATCAACCCTAGGAACATCCTATGGATAATAAAATGCTTCGTGGACACTGGATAAGCCCTGAGTTTACAACTTACGTAGAGTTACCAATTTTACATTTTACAATTTTCGTTACTCAGTGGTCGCTCGTTGCACAGTCGAATCTCGAACCAAGTTTCCGATCGTTTATCGTAAAGTTTCCATATTCTCGGCCCTTATGAAAGCAATATAGCGTTGCTTGGTGTTAAGTGGCATTGGCCGGGACGATTTCATGAGATCAGGGTTGCGTTTGGTGGTGTTACATCTTCTTGGCATGCCATTCGCAGAGTTATGAAGCTGAAGGCATACTGCGGGAGTTTCAATTGGTCCAACGTTGACTCTTGACTCTGACCATAGTCAGTAACTATGGTGTAATATTTACTGGAGTGGTCCTAGGTGGCCATACTATGGAGTGGCAAGTAGGGACTCTGTAGCAAAGCTGCCAGTTCGTGGATGAAATTTACCCCCACCATACCTACCGTTTGGGAGCCGCAAAACAGAAGGTACATGATTACCACTGTGAGTTCGTATGTAAGCCGAAAATGCACGATTCGACTTTGGAGTTCTGCTGTACGATGATTGCCGATCTGAAGGCTTCGGAAGACTTC
>NC_046658.1:114265026-114276927 GCF_010883055.1 Belonocnema kinseyi | reverse complement strand
CTCCCCATTTGAAAGAAATTGAAGAAATTGGCGATTTGGATCTTTTGCGTGATTCTTAATTTCATCCATACGTCGATTTTCAGGTTATGTTTTCCAGGTGTACATAATATGGATATTATTGCTATTACATATAAAACAATTAGTTTTCTGCAACAACAAGATTTTGAATCAAATACATAACTAAACAAAAAAAAATTTTTTAATTGTTTTCAACAGAATAGTAAAATTTTAAATAAAAAAATTACATTTTCATCCAAAAAGCTAAATTGTATACTAAAAAAGGCATTTCTAATAAAATACATGAACTTTGCACAAAAGAAATTTATTTTCCATGAAGACTAATTTTCTGAACAAAAAATTAATATTTAATCATAGTTAAATTTTCGACAACAAAGATTAATTTTCTACCAAGAAAAAAGAGTATTAAAAAAAATACAAAAAAATTTTAACTAAAAAAGATCACTTTTCATTTAAACATAGAATAGTTAAATTTGTGGTTAAAAAAAATTAATTTTTAACTAAAAAGAAAATAAATTTTTTACAAAATAGTTACATTTTCAGAAAACAAATTTATCCAAATAATTGATGAATCATCACACAAAAAAAAATATGAGAAAAAAACGTTAAAATTCTTTGAAATCGCTCAAAATTATTGAAATTAATTGAAAATTCGTTGGAATGTTTTAAAATATCCTGAAAATTTTTGAATCCTTTAAAATCGCTTAAAATTTTTGAACACTCTTGAAAATTCCTTACAAGTTTGAAAATACCTTAAAAGCTTTCAAATCCTTTAAAATCTCATACTGAATTATTTAAATCAATTGAAAATGCCTTGGAATTTATTAAAATATCTTAATATATACCAAATCCTTTAAAATCTCATATTAAATTACTGTCAAAAATTGAAAATTCCTTGGAACGTTTTAAAATACTCTCAAATATTTCGAAACCTTCAAAATATTTTGAAAGACCTTGGCATCTTTTAAAGATTTCTAAAGTACTTTGGAATTTTTTAAATAACCCTGCTAAAGTTGTTAAAATTCTTTGAAATTCCTTTAAATTATAAAAATAAGTTCAAAATTCTTTGAGATCTTTCAAAACATCCTCAAATATTTAAAATCCTTAAAAACCTATTAAAATCTTTAAAAATTTTTAAAGCTCTTGAAAGTATCTTAAAATTCAATGAATACCTTGAAATATTTCAATTTCTTTAAAATCTCACACTAAAATATTAAAATAATTTAAAATGACTTGAAATATATTAAAATATCCTAAAATATACATCAAATCCTTTAGAATATCATTCTAAAATACTGTGATCAATTGAAAATTCCTTGGAATCTTTTAAAATTCTCTCAAATTTTTCAAATCCTTTAAAATCTTTTCAAATACCTAGAACTTTTTGTAAAGATTTCTAAAGTGTTAAAAAAATTTTTAAATAACTCTTTTAAAATTGGTTTAATTCTTTGAAATTCCCTTAAATGATGAAAATCAGTTGAAAATTCCTTGACATTTTAAAAAATATTCTCAAATATTTAAAATCCTTAAAAATCTTTTGAAATCTTTAAAAGTTTTCAAAGCTCTTGAAAATTCTTTGAAATTTAAAAAATATCCTGAAATATTTAAAATCCTTAAAAATCTCACATTAAATTATTAAAATAATTTGAAAATTACTTGAAATCTATTAAAATATCCTACAATATATCAAAACCCTTAAAATGTCATATTAAATTACTGTAATCAATTGAAAATTCCTTGCAATTTTTTTAAATTCTCTAAAAATTTTCAAATCCTTTAAAATTTTTAGAAACACCTGCAACTTATTTTTTTAAAGATTTCTAAAGTATTTAAAATTTGTTTAAATAACTCTTTTAAAATTGGGTTAATTCTTTGAAATTTCCATAAATTATGGAAATCAGTCATTGTGAAATTTTTACAACGCTTGAGGAAAACTCTCAATGCGAAACACGAATTAAAATCTGAAAACATTAAATTAAAAAGGTATTTTTGAATTTTAAATCATAAAACTCGAACTCAAGTCGTGCAATTTGGTTTTGAAAAATGCGAAATCAAAAGCGAAATTAGAACTAAACTTGGAAAAACTCTCAAAAATTAAAACAGGAATATGACTGCAACTTACCTTACCCACTATCTGCCCCCTGTCTCTAATATACCCCCATAATTAACTATTGCATATATTTTAAAAACTGCTGGAGTATTCGAGTATTCGAATCCAGTTTCTAGTATTTTAAAATCTGTCGTGAAAATCCAACTTGTAAAAAATTGGTAAACGACTGAAACATACCTTATCTACTATCTGCTCCCTGTCTCTAATATACCCCCCCATAATTTACTTTTGCATATATTTTAAAAACTGCCCCGCCCTCACTCCATCTTATCCCCCACGTCCTGAATTCTCTTAGAGCCTGTCCAGAAGCCCACAAAATATGTGCAAAAAATTTGATTTGACTCGCCAAAAACTGTTGTTGTACCCCCCCCCCCCCCCCCCCCCCCCCCCCCCCCCCTATCTTCATCCATCATATGCCACCCTCTCCACAATTTTAACACTGTCTGGGAGATTAAAGAATATGTACGTAAAATTTGATGTCAAATATGAAAAACTGTGGATTTTCATAATCATCATACGTTTTAGGCCATTTTATTTAATATATTAAAAAATGAAAACAAATTATTGGACAAATGGACAAATTGGACGAATCAGTTAAAATTATTTGAAATTAAATTTTTTATTGCACTTTAGATCAAATATTAAAAATTCAGTAACCATTTATTTTATAAGATGATTCCAAATCTATTGATAACTGAAGAAAGTACAGATTTTACATTAAAAACTTAACTGTTTCAATTCAAAAGCCTTAGTAGTTAAGCAAATGGAAACATCCGTTTCAAGTTTGATAAACTATTTTTAGTTTTAAAATAATTTATAATTTTTAGATTCATAATTAAACTTTTATATTCTATTTAAAATCTTATGTCCAAATACTTTTTCGGTTTAAAATATTATATTTTAACCCAGGAAATTTGTTTTTTTTTTTAACTAAAAAAAAAACGTTTTTGTCAAATGCCTAGGATTTGAGGTCCTCTGAATCTGAAAAACAGGTTGTTACGAATGCGTCTCTGTCTATCTACCTTTCTGTATGTTTGTCTTAGCGCACAATAAATTTTGACCGAATTTATCTATAGTATCTATAAAATGCTTCAAGAAAAACAGCAAATTCATATGTATTCTGTATTATAAATACCAATTTTTATTATACATATATTTATACATACATGCATACATTTATTTGAATTACGCACTAAAAATTGTGTCCTACCGGGAAAAATAGAAAACGAATATTTTTATCTCTCATACATTTTTTAGAAGCATGCGGTTTTTATGGTGCATAAAATGTTATTGCAAAAGCATAAAAAACTTTGTCGCTTAAGGTATAAAAATGATCAAACTTATTATTTCGACAGAGATAAAGAATTTTAGAAAAAGAAATTCATAGATTTTTGCACTTTATTTTTTATTGCGTAAACGTTTTTCAGAAGTAAACAGTTTTATTGTGTATTCAAGTTTTATAGAAAAAATCAAAGTATTTTGTCGCAGCAATTAAAAAAGTGATAAAAATCATGACTTGGATAGATATTGGATATTCTTGACAAACAAATTTATAAATTTCCTGTACTTTACAAATGACTTGAACATACAAAAAAGTTAACAGTATTATTGTATATTAAATTTTATTATCAAAACGTGAAGTATTCGTTTGGAGAAATTTTAAAAATTAATAAAAGCACAAATTAAAAAATGCAGATTCTTCTTTATTACGAATACGTTATTCATAAGTAAACAGTTTTATTGTACATTAAACTTTTATAGAAAAAAACGAAGTATTCTGTCACAGAAATAAAAAAAATTATCAAACCTACGACTTGGACAGAGATTGAAAATTGTTGAAAAATAAATTCATAAATTTTCTGTAGTTTCAGAGCTCTTAAAAATATAAAAATGTTTACTAAAACTTGTAATCGTGCCGGGAGACAATAAAAACAAATTTTTATCATGCATACGTTTCTTTTTAAGTAAACATTTTTATTTTATACAAATTTCTACTACAAAAATGTGAAAAATTCGTGTGACATTATTTTAAGTGAGTATTGTTATAAATAATAATAAATTTTTTGAACATTAAGTTTTGTTAAATTTAATTGATTATGGACTTGCTCAAACTGTGAAGTGGAAAAAGTAAAAGGCATGCTAACAACTTTGGAAAAAACTGGCACTTTCTAATTCTATTCGAAGAAAAAATTTTCTTTTCAAATTATTTCTGATTTTGTTTTAATTCTGCAAAATTGAAAAAATTGCCTTTAAAGTTTTTCAAATTCTTCTTTAAAAATGTTGAAATTTTGTGCAATGTTTTAAAATGGTTCTAAATAATCTCTTCAAATTAATTTTTAATAATAAGTAATTATTTTAATTATTCCTAGGAACCTAAAAAAAGATTTTCCATTTTCGTAAAACCTTACAAAGTTCCTAAAAAATAGTTTCAAGTTGTAATTATTTTTAATCGTTTTGAAATTTCTGAATATTTCTTAAACTTACTCAAATTTGAAAGTACATTTCTAATGCCAACATAAACTTATAAAAATAATAATTGTGCCACAAAATTGCACAAGAAGGCTTAAAATTTTAATGTTCCTCAATTTTTCTAAAATTATGCAATATGGCAGAATTGCAAATTTTTACTTCAAAACCTTACACTTTTTGAAAATTTAAGAAAATAATTTAAAAAATCGTGTGATCTTTTTTTCAATTTTCCCTTAGAATTCATTACAAAACAACCCTTTAAACTTTTTCCA
This sequence comes from Belonocnema kinseyi, assembly GCF_010883055.1. Taxonomy (NCBI): domain Eukaryota; kingdom Metazoa; phylum Arthropoda; class Insecta; order Hymenoptera; family Cynipidae; genus Belonocnema; species Belonocnema kinseyi. Next base: position 114,272,058 of record NC_046658.1, on the reverse strand, counting down.
GAAACTTTTTTTCATTCTCTTGACACCCTGAAAAATGCGGCTTACCTAAAAAATCTTAATGGCCAACGAAAGCGAATCGTGAAATCGGGTGAGCTTGGGTTCGTACTCATTCATTTTAGGTTTTAGTATATGAAGCTGCCTTACGCAACATTTCGTAGAGCCTACTCACCGACACGCTAATGCTTGCATCGATCACTTTCGCAGGAATAGGATTATTCTTTTCGTGGAGTAAGTTATAAATGTCTTGCTTACTCCATGAGAAATTATGGCTATTCCTGTAAAAGTAAACAAATGTTGTTTATGAAAATTGTTTAAATAATTAATTTTTCTTATCCCTTTGCAAAGTATCATAGCAAAGGGTCATTGTAAATATTTAGTGGGTTCTGCAAAGAATGGCCATACGAAAAAAATGTATTTGCATATAAAAATTATTTAAGGATCTTGGTTCAATCCGACTTTGAATTTTTTTATAGTTACGACCCTGATTCTATAAATATTTTGCCGAAAGATTTGCGAACGAAACAAAGAAAACTTGTCGAATATCCGGGGTTTTGCGAGATCCTCGGATGAATAAAATGTTGAGCAATCAAAAAATTTGTTGAGGAAATGATTATCTTCCCGACAAATATGAATTTTGCAAAAGATAGAAACCAGCGGGTAGCAGACGGCATCATTTGAACGGTATCGACGGTATCAGGGCTTGTAGAGTAAAAGTAACAGCAAAGATACAGCTGGTCTGGTGGTTCATTCCAAATTCAGTTACAAAAACACAGACAGGGCATGTCAGTTCTCTCTGCTTTTCGCTCAATGTCGCAACGTATTTCGCAAAATTTGGGGTCACCATCATCAAGACCTGGCCCTTTGGAACAGCCGTTGATCTCTAGAACTCTTCTATTATGTCAGAATTGCGAGTAAAAAAATAAATTAGCAAACGATTCTAATCGTTCAAATGTTGCCGTCTGCTACCCGCTTGTTTCTATCTCAAATTTTTTGATTTTTCAACATTTTATTGATCCGAGGATCTCGCAAAAACTAGAATATTCGACAAGTTGTCTTTCTTTCGTTCACGAATCCTTCGGAGAAAATATATATGGAATCAGTACCGTACCTATTAAAAAAAATCAAAGTCGGATTGAAACAACACCCTTAAATAATGCTGCTAAGACGCAGATATTCTTAGATAATTATAATTAGATATACATTCCTCTTATATTCTATACAAAAACTGTGATTTTAAACAAATGATCATTTCGAATCACAAAAAATGGCTTTTGCTCATTAATTTCTTTAAACAATATAAACAATTTTTTTCTCACTATAACCTACTCAAAACTATTTCTTGATAGTAATTATACTGACTGACGCTCTTCTTTAGTCAATTTGCAGACCTTTCAAAAAAAGGTGCATCTGAAAAGTTAGGATAAAAATATTGTTTAGTTTGATGTTGAATAAAAATTTTTGGTTTAGCTAAATAGAAATTCTCGTAGCGTCTCGATATACCCGAAAGCCTTACGGTCATTTTAAAAAGAAACCTCAACATCCATTGAAAATTGGGTTGCAGACGGACTTCTGTCCACAAAAAGTGCTTTTTGCTACACTGTGCGCTGCCACAGGGCACATCTAGTATCAAATAAAATAGCAACACAAATTTAATAGTACAAATTACTTTTTATATACCATTTTCTCAATATACACTCACCGACAAAACTAGACTACAGGATTACCTTGTTTTTGTTAACTGCATACAATTATCTACATTTTGAGAAAACTGTGTTGATTTTTGCTTGGATTCTGCTTCTCAACTAATTCTAATCTAAAAGATTCTTCTGATACACATGCTATATTGCCTTTTCATTCCAATTTGTTATTCTGAAATTTACCTTACCTCTTGGTACCTCTTGATAAAATCATACCTACCCTAATAAATGAATATTTATTTTACAAACTTTTCTAGTATCTTTTATTGTTTTTCAAAACTAATAATGATAGTACAAAAGTATTTTTTCAAACGCAAAAGTACACTATGATAAGTCGATTTTTTTATTTTAATATCACCTAATATCAATTTTGCGAGAACTGGGTGTTTTGGAAAAAGAAGCCTTTATTCTAATTTCCTTTTTTTACTGCCAGCAGCATTGACAGATACCCCATGGATGTCTTTATTATCTGCAACATTTTTAATATTTTCAAAATAATTGTATCATATATTATTCAAATTAGCACAATCCATATTTTCAACTACAAGTGCTACATTATCGAATTAATAAAATGTTAATTGTTGAACCTATGTTAGATTATTTTCGATCAGAACAAAAAGTGCCGAACTCAATATGAAGTTGAATTGTTTGCCAATCATAAAGCATAACATAAAAAAGAATCCCTTGTTTTGTTACAGAAAACATAGTCTAATCTGCCTATATAGACAGACAAAATCATCAAAAACTCTAATATTTTAATGCTTTAAAAATTAAAAATAAGTTAGGAAGAAAATCAGAAAGTAATTATAAACTTGGAATGATTTATTTTCTTTTTTATTTTGTTTATTAATGTACTACTTACCCCGGTAAAAAGTTCCAAAGACAAGACAAAGAATTTGCCAGTGGTAATGCCAATCGTCTTTCTTGCACGATGTGTTAGAAAAAGGATAAATGTTGCTTCCTCTGCTTTTAAATTGTACCATTTACTATTGTAGGCAGCGAATGCGATTTCTCTGCTCTTAAAAAAATTATCAAATGTGCATCGGACTAGCAGTAAATGCAAATTATTTAAAAATTAATAGTGAATTACACTGTTCAAAAATCAACCATTTTAATTTTAACAAAAGTATAACTTATAAAAGAGAAAAATAAAGAATTCAGAATTTCACATAAAAGTACAAAACTCTAAAATAAAAACATTTTAAAATAAAAAATGAGTCAGTTGCTCAGGTATTAATTGCAGATTATTCAATTTTTATATTTTTTTTAAATTTTAAGTAACACAATTTTTGGATTTTTAATTTCAAATTGCTTACTTTTTAACACTTCCTTAAGAATTATTATTTATTCTTGAAATAATATACTACTAAATAATATAATAAATAAATATTATAAACCACAAATATAAAATATTATAATGTACTACAGTCGCAAATTGTCAACTTGATCAGCGAAAGTACTAGTAAAAATCACTGCTGACTCTGAATCGTGTTTTTATCAATTACTTCAAAAACTGCAAAATATATAATTATTTTCTAAAGGAAAAAATATGTGCCTTGAAATTCTCTACAAGCATCAGCTCTTAAGATTGAAATTCGAACGATTTGAAACGCGGATTTTAAAAAAAAAAACTTTTCACGCTGAATCCACGTGTATCCCCTTTTGATGCGGAGACGTTAAATTGCCCTGATAGTTTAATTAGATTTAGGCAAGGCAGCAGAATGCTGGAAATACCACCTGAAGAAACACTGTAAAAAGACTAAAGCGCTTTACAACAGGACACACAGAACTAAGTTGCATTCAGATTGGGACAACTATAAAATGGCTCAGTATTAATACAATAAAAACTTAAAATTTCACGAATAGGAAGATTGGAGGGACTTCTGCGAGGAACCAAAGAACTATCAGAAAACAGCGAGGCTTCGCAAGATCTTATCAAAAAATGCCGAAGCTCACATCGGGCTCACAAGGCTTGAGGATGGTGAGTTTGCCGAAGATGAAGAAGCACCTCTGAATAGGACCATTTCGCTGGCCCCACCACCCACGCAAATTTTACTTCTTTGGGCGAAATACTTAGTGCAGAATTTGTTCAAATTTGTACAACCAAAATTAGAATTTGTTCATCACCGGAAGTACCTGATTTCTCAGAAAAACACTGGTGGGGCCAGCCAAACGTTTGGCTGGCCCCGACATTATCCAAAGTCAACTTTATATGGGTGCATTATTTTTAAAAACTACCCCCTGTGCGGAAAACACCATCGCGGGGCCAGCGAAACGTTTTGCTGGTCCCGATATTATACAAAATAAAATTCGCACCGGTTTATTATTTTCATCTCGATTTGTTCAAATTTGTGCAACCAACTTCAACCCTTAAAAAACATCCTTGTTAGGAAAACACCATGGCAGAGCTAGCGAAACGTTTCGCTGGCACCGACATTATCCAAAATTAACTTTATATGGGTCCATTATTTTCATCTTAATTTGTTCAAATTTGTACAAACAACTTCAACACCTGAAAAACAACCCCCTGTTGAGCAAACGTTATATCGGATCCAGCGAAACGTACCACTAGTCCCGACAGGGTCCAAAATCAACTTTATATGGCTGCATTACTTTCGTCTTAATTTGTTCAAATTTGTGCAACCAACTTCAAGCCCTAAAAACGACCCTCTGTATGAAAAATATCATGGCGGGACCAGCGAAATATTTCGCTGGCCCCAACAATATCGAAAATTAATTTTGAATGGGTGTATTATTTTCGTCTTAATTTGTTCAAATTTGTGCAACAAACTTCAAAACCTGAAAAAACCCCTGTTGAGCAAACGTCATATCGTATCCAGTGAAATGTACCGTTAGTCCCGACATTATTCAAAATCAGCTGTATATGAGTGCATTATTTTCGTCTTAATTTGTTTAACATTGTGCAACCAACTTCGACCTCTAAAAACGACCCTCTGTGTGAAGAACACCATGGCGGGGCCAGAGAAACGTTTGGCTGGCCCCGACATTATCCAAAATCAATTTTATATGGGTGCATTATTTTCGTTTTAATTGGTTCAAATTTGTGCAAATAATTTTAACCCCTAAAAACTACCCCCTGTGCGAAAAACACCATAGCGGGACCAGCGAAACGTTTCGCTGGCCCCGACATTACCCAAGATTAACTTTAAATGTGTGTATTATTTTCGTCCTAATTTGTTCAAATATGTGCAACAAACTTCAACCCCATAAAAACGATCCTCTGTACGGAAAACAAGATTGCGTGACCAGCGAAACGTTTCGCTGGCCCCGATATTATCCCAAATGAAATTTACATCAGTGTATTATTTTCGTCTTAATGTGTTGAAACTTGTGCAACCAACTTCAACCTCTAAAAACGACCCTCTGTATGAAAAACATCATGGCGGGACCAGCGAAACGTTTCGCTGGCCCCAACAATATCTAAAATTGACTTTAAATGGGTGTATTATTTTTGTTTTAATTTGTTCAAATTTGTGCAACAAACTTCAAACCCTAAAAACAACCCCCTGTTGAGCAAACGTCATATCGGATCCAACGAAACGTATCGGATCCAGCGAAACGTACCGCTAGTCCCGACATTATCCAAAATCAACTGTATATGGGTGCATTATTTTCTTCTTAATTTATTCAAAATTGTGCAGCCAACTTCAACTTCTAAAAACGACCCTCTGTACGAGGAACAACATGGCGGGGCTAGATAAACGTTTCGCTGGCTCCGCCAGTGTTTTTCTGAGAAATCAGGTACTTCCGGTGATGCACAAATTCTAATTTTTGTTGTACAAATTTGAACAAATTCTGCACTAAATATTTGGCCGAAAAAAAGTTAAATTTGCGTGGGTGGTGGGGCCAGCGAAATAGTCCTCCTGTAAACTACCTGATAGAAGTTCAATTTCCGGGTTTTCAGCGAACTCAAACCGAAGCAGAGGTAGTTGGCTATTTAGGCAAGCCATGTCCTAAAACACGTACCATTGGCATGGAAGGATGGAAGAGTAGCCGTCATTCCCAAACCTGGAATGTAGTGTTACATTCGTTTAGCCTCCCCGCTGCACAGAGAGCAGCACGCCTTCAGTAATACTTCTCCAGAAGACATCTACTGAGAGGCTTAATGGTTTGTCGTGGCAGACCAGCTCGTAGCTGGATAGCAAGCATGGAACGCTGGATGGAGCATGGTACGCCGCGATGATGTCCACAGAGGGTGCCCTGTAACCCCTCCTGTGTGGTATTGTAGTGGATGACTTCCTTTGTAAGCTAAATAAGGAAGAATATTATGGCCTGAAATAGGCAGATAACTTTTTTAATTTGAATCAGTGGGGCTTATCTGAAAACGTTGACGTGTTTTACCAGGTTATCGCTACGCCGCGTAGAGCTCTGGCACGACAGTTCAAGGTTCTTGGTAAATTCGGAAAATACCAGCTTGCTCATTTTCACGAGAAAGTTAAAATTGTCGAAAGTTGTCTCTCCTGAATTTCGGGGTAGGAGATTGACGATCTTAGACTTAGTAACGTGATGTCTAGGGCCAAAAATGCTTGCTTGGCTCTACTCGAATGTCCTTTAACAAGGCAAATGGACAGATTTGGGGTACTAGACACACTACGCTCCCAAGTGATATCAGCTGATGCTAGGAAAATGACAATCCGCCTGGAAAGCCAAGTTACATTAAATGCAGTTGAGAAACCAGACATAAAATTAGAGCTGGTTTGGGAATGCAAAAAGGGATTAAGCAATATTGCGGAAAAGAACAGCGTGCCTCTCAGCCTAGCTCTAGGTTACTTGATATGAACGGCAACGAAAACGCGGACGAGTTGGCAAAAAGCGATTCAAAAAAATGAAAATATAAGACTGGAAACTTTACTGTTACTAGCGTCTTACTGTATCTGTATAGCCATCAAAAGCTTGATCCGGGCGAAGCATCGGGAATGCACAAAAACACCTGAACTATTTCATGCACAGAATAGGGTACAATCCCACTACTGAATGCAAGAAATGCAGCAGGGATTTGCCAAGTAGTCTGGAGTCGACTTGTTGGGGGTTATTAATTGTTTCAAATAAGATACACTGTATAAAGTACAGGCACAAGAATTTATTTAGTAACAAGTATACAATTCAACGAGGTTTACAATTGACCGAGGTTTCAGACGAACTAACTAACGAACGAACGAAGTAACTAACTAAATTCTTGTGCCTGTACTTTATACAGTGTTTCTTATTTGATACAATTAATAACCCCCAACAGGTTATGGGCCCAGATGCTTTCGTGAGTGTATAGTGCAGTGTAAAAATCGAGTGCAAGTATATGAAGTTATTTTTGTGAAAA
>NC_046658.1:114263834-114264926 GCF_010883055.1 Belonocnema kinseyi | reverse complement strand
GGAGCGACAGATCACATGTCAAAACGGCGAGACTGGTATTCAACGTTCGAGCAGTTCCCAGAACCAGTGCTTGTAGGAAATGGCAACGGGACAACTATGTATACTTGTTACTAAATAAATTCTTGTGCCTGTACTTTATACAGTGTTTCTTATTTGAAACAATTAATAACCCCCAACACGACTAATAGGAGCGAATATTTAAGCGTATGGCATCTCTTTTGATCTGCATTTAGGAGTTGATCCCAGTAGAATCTTGGCGCCCAAAGTTTATTTAAAAAGTTAAGTATAAAGATTATTTCGTTACAAATTTTTTCTGAAGTGTGATTGACTGTTTTGAATAAATTGGCCGTTCATAATATAGATATTGCACTGAAATATCTAGAAATAATCAATTATAAAGTAGTGACTGGTTAAAAGGACATTACCTCGTTTCGAAGATATTCTCCTATATAACAGTACACGAAAAAATTCAATACCATATATTCAATGTATATAATCATAAAAATCAATTCAAGTGCATTTAATCCATTGTGATCTTCTGTTATAGCCTGCAAATAATAAATAATTAATTATTGGCTTATAGACACTTTAGGCCTTTATAGACCTCTTAGACATTATCATCCGAGGATTCTCTACTTTAATATTTTTTCATTAAAAAAATTTCCACATTTAAAAAAAAATAGGAGCTAAAAATAAGAATATGAACCAAGAAGAACATTTCATTCACCAATTAATTTTTATTTTGCATTTAATTTCATTAAATATGACAAAGACTCACCAAAATTAGAACATAACCCTGTACGCAAAAGGTAATGGTAAATCCAATTATTTGTGCGAGAAACATTATATTGAAAGTATCCTCAACAATAGCAATGCACCTTTACAAAATAGGCATTGTTATATTTTTTTAGATTAATGAATTATACTTGTTTATTCTTTTAGACTAATAAAATAGTTTAATTTGTGCTATATTAAATATTCGATTTTTTAAAAATACAGTGTGTCCCATATTTATAGGGCCACCCCATTTTTTAAGGATAATTTTTTTTCTATTGGAACAAACTGCACCAAATTTTTTGAGTGAATAAATGA
>NC_046658.1:114247519-114263734 GCF_010883055.1 Belonocnema kinseyi | reverse complement strand
TTCACGTTGTGATTTCCCACATTTTTCATACGCATCAATTGACGCCTTTTCTTCTGCAGACAATGCTTTCCCTCTTCCCATATTTGTTTTGTTACCTCGAATTTTTTTAAGGCACAAGCACAATTTAACTGGCCAAAAATGCATTCGGAAGCCTATTTATACCAGGAGTATACATATGTGCATGCCAGGTAAAGCGAGAAAAACCCGGGAACTTCCGCTACTTACGGGGATCCCCGCAATAAAAATAGGAGAAATATTTATTTCGAACATATTGTGCGAATATACACTTTTAAAATAGGAGAAATACGTCGATAATCCCCAAAAAGAATGTATGTGGGTAAGTATGTATGTGAAATATGTGAAAAATCCTCGGGAAAAATTTAAATTAAAAGAAAAACACAACTGTAAATTACTTTGGGAATTCACGCACAATATTTAGTTTTTATACATACATATGTATATGTTTATGGCATGTAAGAAGTAAAATTTTAATATTATATATTTTAAATTGCATTATTTTACGAATTATTTATTATTCTTCAAAAAAATTGAAGTTTTTTTAAGTGGCCTGTTAATTTGGGACACCTATTTTTTCGAAAAAATGTCCAAATAAATGAACGAATGGAATTACGAGCTCTATATTTTAGGAAAAATCGTTAATTCGACTCATTTATCCACTCAAAATATTTGGTGAATTTTGTTTCAATAGAAAAAAAATTATCCTTAAAAAATGGGGTGGCCCTATAAATATGGGACACACTGTATAAACAAGGAAATCACCCAGGAAAAAAGAAAGGATCAAACAATTGCTTTAGTTAATCAGTTTCCTTTAAGCAAATGGATTAAACGCTCATTTTCTGAATCAAAATGATACGTTTGATTCGGAACTCAAAATTTAAATTGTTTTAATGGACTAACTCCGTTACAGCACAGCCAATTAAGATTATTGAGAATTTCTCTAAGGCTTCAAAACGATTAAAGTTTTTCGGTCGGTTCTTTATTTCTGGGCAATAAATAATTTCTATAGATTTTTTCTGTAGATTACCAGTCCTGGAATGAAAAGTTTCCATCACGTCACAGTTTACTTAGAAATGGATTTGAAAATTAAAAAATAAACATAAACGTTTTATCGAGTGTTTTGATCATAAATTTTTTGCCAGATTAGATTGCAAAAGCCAAACATGTTACGAAAGTTATAGATGCTAAAATCTGATATTAATTCACGTTTTAACTAGTATATTTAAAATAAGGAAATAAAATCTAAAAGAGAAAAGGAAAGCTATAGATATATTTTTGCATAGATCAAACGTGTATTTTCGAAATTAAGACGACGCAAAATTTGACATTGACGTGATGAAAATTTCAAAAAGTCCTGATTAGACGGGAAGGAGTTTTCTGAAAACATAAAAAATTTCACTAAGTTTTTTTTATTGACATGCATGACCTCAGATAAAAAGAAACTTATTTTCATAAGTATTAAAGTACGGTGGGACTATAGCGATCTTCCAAAGAACTCTTTATACAAATTAAACAAATATAATTCAACATTATTAAGGTCTACCATTCAGTGATACTGAATGATCCAAGAAGGGAATGTTTGAAAACTCGTTGAGTTCCTTCTCAAACATCATTAACCACCAAGAATTTGGATGAGAGAAAAAAATTTATTTTTTTCGAATAGCAAAATTTAGCGCAACTCTTTGTATAAATCGGTATCTATTCTTTCAAATTTTCCTTTTAAATCTTAAATTTTATTTTATTTTAAAAAACACATAGATACATTCAGAGATACTTAGAAAATGATTTAATTGTAAGTAACAACAATTTAAAGTTTTATAACAAGAACAACAAAAAAACAATTTCATGAAATTTTCTGTCAGAATTTATAAGTATTAAACAAATTGACTGCTACAAGAATCGAGTAAGAACTAAGTGCAACTTTCTCTGAGTTGAAATTTTAAAATTGCGCTTCTAACTTTTCAGGCATCAATCTGTCACATGTCAAATATATTACTTGTTAAGATGCTCATGTCTCTGAACAATGAGAGAGACTTTATTTTGCAATTTCCATTTTTGAAATTTTCCGTCAGTTGCCTCAACACATTCTAGCACACGTTGATGTAAAACTCTGAATTGGCCACAAATATGTAAGACAAGAATGGCAAAAAAGCTATCAATTCCAGCAAAAGCGATGTTTCCCAATTGAATACTGATACACTGCAGCAACCACGAAAGTTGAAAATTAGGACTTTTATTGATGTCATAAGGAAAGTAAGCTTCCACATACGTTGTTCTCGTAATATTAGCCAAGTCACTCATTCCTTCTATTATTGCCACAGAAATTTGTTGCGTGGTGTAAAAGACGAAGGTAGACTGGGATAAAAACACGTAAAGCAGTGAAACTTTTCGACAGTTTTGGGCAAAATGTGCCATTAACTGCCGTTCGTTTTCTGGTTTAAAATTTGTCCAATCTTTTTCAATGCAAGTGATTAAAGTCTTCAGTTCTGTATAAAAGTTTAGTTTAATTTAGTTTAGTTTAGTTAAATTATTGACAGGTATATTTAAAATGTAAATCATAATTTACAGGTTGTTAATAAAATATTTTTATTTTAACAGGTATCGACATTTATACATACTTTTTTTGGCTGCCCAGAGATGAATCATTTTAAACATAACAAGCGTTGTAGGTATACTTGTGAGAGAAAGAATTTTGACCGTCATGTCTAAGTCTCCCCATATCATAAAAAGCTTAATATTTTGTGGAACACAGCCGAAGACAAATATCGTAATAACTAATAACCATGTATGATACTTTGAAAAGCATCCACTCGAATTTTCAGAATCGGGCCATAATCCAAGAAACCGAAGAGTGGCACGAGTCAGTTTAAGAGTGAAATCCACAGCTGTTGATTAGAGTGGTCCTTGTTTTACTTCTTTTGGGAAATCATTTGTTTGAACTAGCAATTCTGGTGGCCTAGTCACTTAAAGTTTCACAATGTTAAGTAGACTCTCACAAAGCACCCTCGAAGTCCTCACTAAGCGCCCGCGTAGTTAGGCCACGCCCCTAAGGCATCGGAAGGATATGGGGGGGAGGGCAGACATTGGTTGCCCCACGCCAAAATAAGGGACTGTCCCCATGTTCCGGCGCAACTGCCTTTAAGGCTTGGCGGTAAATATCTCTGAGGCGCATTAGCGGATCATTTGAATATCATCTCACGCATGCGCATCTAATCCACGTTTAAGGCGCTTACTGAATTTAGAGGTAAAAGAGATATAATGGTAGAAAAGGCGCTTTGTGAGAGTCTACTGTATAAAATTAACATGGGGAAAATTTAGATTTCGGGTTCAATAACACGTCCAACACTCGAAACCTCTAAAAGCGTTGGCCCCCTTGTCTCAATAAACGAAAATGTTCGAAGTCGAAAAATAAATTTTGTTTTTAATAGTGTAGACTACTTTAGAAGAACAAAAGATGGAACTGTTTTCTACAAATATTTTTTGTCTGAGAATTAATTTTGATAATGAAAATTAAAAACTGAAAGGGAAATTTTCCCAAAAATCAATGAACGATTAAAACATCGTCATAACTCGGTCACGTATCACTAAAGCTATTTTTAATTTGATACACATAAAAAGTATAGTCTAGAGATGCTTAAAAAATAATAAAAATGTTGGGAATGACCTTCTGTTTAATAATGGCCTATTGCATATTAAAGCCGGTCGGTAAACACATTTGTTTAGTTTCGCCGACAAAAAGTATCAAAGGAACTCCAAATTTGAAATCACTTCCTGCGAGAAAATTATTAAATCTGGTTGAAAGAAGATTTCTGGAAAGTTTTAGATAGATTCATTAAAAATTGGTTGAAAATATGTATATTATAAAATAGTGCGCGACGACTCCTGAAAAGTCCAACAGTTTTATTTAATGATTTAAAAGGTTTGTTTAAACATGCGACATGCGGTAAAACTAATAGCGTACTTCTATTCTTATACAAAATAGCGTACAATCAATTTCACTTTTTTTATACATAAGTGGGGACGTAGTATAAACAAACAATTGCATTATATCGAATTTTGTATTCATATTGTATATATGTAACAAATTTAGTAGCGGAAAAAATTGGCCATTAAAAGTATTTTATGTAATTTTTTTTGCATAATCTAACGACGTTATTACATTTTTTCTCATTTGGCATATTTGAATAAATTGTTTAAAATAAAAATGACTTAAAAATTGAAGAAGTAGATTTTTTATCGCAATTTGCAGTGGGATTTTTGAGAATTCCTAAGCTAATCAAATTTGTTTTAAAAAAAGTTAAGCTTACATACAAGTTTATATCAGTCCAGTGTCAAGGCATTATTTTAATTTGCGATATTGTATGGGAATAAAATTGATAAAATTATTAAAAAATGTTTAAAAATTTAAATTCATCAAAATTTTTATTTGTTCATTTATGAGAATATCAAAAAAGATTAGCAAAAAGTAATAATAATTAAGGGCATTATTCCGCAAAATACTTATTTCACTTGCATGGAGTCGTTTTTATGGCATACTGAAAAGGGGGATTAAAATACTTTTAAAACCCTTAAGAAAATATTATAATATACTAAATTAAATTAAAGTAAATAATAATTAAGTAAATATTATTTATTCAAAATGCTACATTAAAGTCGAGTACGTTTACTTTAAATAAATAAATGCACGTTTAAGAGCACATTCTAGGAAGATGATTATTGAGAATTTTTCAATACATAGTATGAAGGCACTATCTGCTCTTAACCTACAAATACGGCTATTCGTAGCGTAATTCATACCTGCCTTTACCGCCATTTTCTGGCTAGATAATTTTTGTTGAACTTTCTGAACAATTATAGGGATAATGTTTTTTTTTCTTTGGCAATGAAAATCATATTCTTTAGAAATTTCCCGCGATTGTTAAAAAAAGTTTAAAGGTACAAGTTTCTGGTCAACGTTAGAGTTGAATTTTTAACTCATTGACATTTTTTTCAAATTAATATGGCTAGATTGTTTCTGCACTGAAAAATGTAGTATAGAAATTTCTTTTTTAATATATTATTATTAAGAAAAATTGGCTAAAGTATGAGGTATAAGCCTGATTGATAATAAAACTAATAATTAATCAAAACTTCTTTGTTTTTTACTTGCATCTCTCAGCCCTGAGCCTCAAGAATTAAGTTTTATGTCCTAAAACATCGTGTTATTATTAGAATTAATGACGGATACTATAGCGATGCAATACATTTTAAGTTCGCCAATACTTTATTTTTTATTTTGACCACGCTACACTTCAATCAGTGGAGGATTGAAACGACAAAATTGCAAAAAATATTTAGAGCTAAGTTTTCGAAAATAATTCATGAAAAAATTTTAAAAATGTATACTCTTGGAAATAATAACTAATATGTAGGTAAAAAAATGTAGAACGTTCTAGGTACTTGTTTAAATTTATTGAAATATCTGATATCATAAAAATGGAAAAAGTATTCATTTTACGTAATAAGTTTTCTTAATTAATATGAATACATACCACATATACCATCCATTTTGACAAAAGATTACTAAACGACGATTTTAACTATTTTATGCTTGTCAAGAATGTATGTAACATCAATTTTTTTCTGAAGTCTTAGTTTGAACTTCATATTCTTTTATAACTATATGACTTGCATTGTTCAGCATTCTTTTTGGCTTATGGTATTGATAAATTGAAGAATTATAATTCTTAGTCAGTATGAGTTATATTTATTCGACTGCTAAAGACTATTGAACCTCAATCATATGAATTTTCCTATAATCGTACTTTGAAGAATAGGAAAATGAGTTAAATTGTTCTTTATGAACAACTTACGTCTATTACACGCTCTATCATGCCGAATAAATATTCATAACCCTATTGCGAAGTTAGTGCCCAGTATGGAGTATCGCCAAAGCATGCGCAATGGTTTTTGCACTTAGAATATCGTGCACTTTGCATCATTTCATTTTTTCACGTCAATGGTTCTATATCTGAGTTTTTTTCATCTTCATATCCGAGTAAAATGGTAAATGAATTTTTAATAATTTAATATTTAATTTAATAATTAATTTAACATTTTAAGTTTAAATTATTGAGTTTATTATCTTATTCTTCGGAAACATTTCTTTTCAATATACATATTTATTATTATTTATAACTGAGAAAAATGTTTGATTTGCACACGAAAATGATTTGGTTCCTGTAGAAACAAATTTTTTTGTCCCAGAATAATGGGTTTTCTTTCAGTAACCATTTCTTGACCTAGAAAAATGCTGTTAAACAAACAAAATCTGGTTTACTCTTTTATAAAAAATATACCTGAAATATAAAAATCGTATTTTTACATAAAGACAGCTTCAGACTGTATGTTTTTTTTTTAAATTCCATTTTTTCAACAACAAAAAAAAGCTTTTATTTTTATAGCCAACAAATCATTTTGTTGACCGAATCAAACATTTTTTTCAATGTACAAAATAATTTATTTTGCGGCAAAAAGGACACAGGATAGTGATATTTTATTAAACATGCGAGCGGTTTCTTCATTGATTCTATAACAATGTTTGACAATACTTTTTTGAAATTAGTTTTTATTTCATATTAAAACATGCAATGAATTTAAAATAAGCCTATTGATACAATTTTGAAGCAGTTATAATTAAATATATATTCAATTATGAAAATATACGGGATTTTGTATTAGCTTGAGGGAAAGTTAAATTAATTATTACTGATGTTCAATAATTTTCCAAATTCTTTTTTTTTTATAAATTTAACATATAAGTCAATGCCTAATTTCCTGAAAAATATTGCATAAAAAGTGGAAAAGGTGGAAAAGGTTGGAAAAGGTAGGCTTTTTTGCAAGATCGACAACAAATTTTTTCTGAGGTAGAACATTTTATTTCATTTTAAATTACAGTATTGAAATCATTATTTTTAATCTAAAACCACGAACACATTCTTAGAAATAAGCTTTCAGTCAAATGAGATAAGATATTAACATTTTTACTACTGAATAAGAATTTCCGTATAATTTAGCCAATCTGGATTTCCGTATACAGAAATTATCAATACACTGTATGTTCTCAGTCCCTTGTAATTTTTGTAAATAGGCATTATGCTTTCTTTTTGAAGAATGAAACAATTTAAAATGGATTTTATGTCGTCCATATATAGCAGTTATATTCTGAAATAAAATTTATAAATGAGGACAATAATACGGGTTGCATAGTAAATAGTCAGAAATGTATAATCACGTGTACAGCCTTTCATTATGTAATGACGAGTCAAAAGAAAATACTTTTAAAAAGGCATACAAAGTATACTTCCAACTGTCCTAAACCTTTAGTAAAAATTTATTTATTAAGCGATCTTCTTTCAACGAGACATTCTTTATCGAACTTACATTGTATTTATAAAGTGAAATGTTAAACAGATCGAAATTATATTTCATAGATTATCATAAGAAAAGTCAGAGAACACCATCTGAAAATAGTAGACAACGAGTTTCTTCATCAAAATATCGCGAACATATTGAAAATTTCACTTTTATGTGTATAATATTTCCTCGATTAACATAGTAAATGATAAAAATTTGATAAGAATGTACACACGTTTAGAAATGATTCAATATTGGTTCGTAGAAAGCTATAACCAAAATTTTTACAATAAAGACCAGTAGCTAAAAACCGAACACTGAGATTATTAATCCACAACTGTTCAAAAATATAAACATCAATATATTAATAGCATTTTAGTTGCTTCTATGAGATTTCTCTATAGATAAGTTTTCTTCCTGTGGTAAAATATAGTAAGTATACCTAAAAATATCCGTATGAATCAGTTATTCAAAATATTCATACATATTGGCGATGGCTGGGCGTGGTATTGTAATACTTCATTCACGTATAGATAAACATAAAAATCAACCAACATATATCTATTAAATATCGCCATTTACTGATAAATGGATAACCTGAAATTCTTCTCCAGTCTTACTGGTAGTTTGTAGTGATTGATAATGGCATTTATTGATAATTTCACGAGTGTTATTTCGATTAATATGTCAGAAAATGTTAGAGATCAATTTGTCACTAAATGGAAGAATTTATAAGCGTGTTAATTTTTTTCAGATGTCTAGGAATTAATTTTATAAGGAATACGTGCAACGTTTATTTGATAAACTTCAAGAAAAATGCAATAATGCTGACAAGAATTTGAATTAAAAGTAATGCATAAAGTATAAAAACTATTTTAAAAACAGTAATTTTGGTCTGCCTTAATTTATTTTTGAAAAAAATGATAGGTTCAATAATGTTTTATGTCCAAGTTATAAAAATTTTTAAACTCGATCCTACTTCTACTCAGTTTGAAAGAATTTCTTGAAATAAATAGTTAAATATTTTTTAATTGCTGAGAACTTAATAAGAAGAAGGTTAGTTTTAAAATACCTCAATTCATATGCGCGTTTTGCAACAGTAATGTTTTACATACAAACACAGACTAGATTTATAAAAATATTTGGTTGAACCAATAAATTTTTGTTGGTTCAACCATAGTTACATGAAAAACAACATATTTGGTCAATCTAATGAAATAAATCATCCAAAGACTTAAGGTGATTGCAAAAAACGAGTTTAAAAGTATTTACATAAATTAAGTTCAATTCAAAAATTTTAAATCAACCAAATGCAAACGATTTTGTTCAATGATTAGATTTTTTTAATATCTACTATACTTCCTGTTTAGTTGCTGATGTCCCTCAACGTTGTTTGCTTACCATTCTCAAAATTTGTTCTTGTAGGTACCAGTGCCAATTTGATGAATGGTATTCTACGAAAGAAATCTTAAAGTACTATACTGTCTACAAAAATGTATTATCAAAATACCAAAAAAGCCGTGAACAGCAGAATAAGTGCCAGTAGCAAGAAATGTTGTCAAACATTTAACGAGCAATATCAATTTGAAGATAGAGCTGTGCCAAGTGACATAAGGAAAGTGGAAAATAATGAACGACTGGTCTGATTGATCCAATTGTTTAAATTATCAATCACGTTTTCGTACATTTCACCTACTATTTGAAAATTGAATGTTCCTTGGGGCAAAAATGAGAAAAATCAGAGATATTTTCCTTGCAGTTTGAGCCATATTCTACATTATCCTTTCCCCGAGAAATTTTTTATTATTCGCATCATCGCTTCTTTAAATTCACAAATATATAAAATAACATGAATGAGATTTTTGAGAAAATTTGTACAATAAAGTTGTGCGTTGTGCAAGTATAAAATTGTAGACCAGATGAGGTCAATTTTTTGTTTGAATTTATACTCTTGCGTGCAAAAATTAATGCCTTAAAAGACTTTTAAAAATAATTAATCGATATCTTTTGATCAGAAATGAATATTTATAATAAATAAAAATGTAAATGAACTATTCCAGACAAATTCGTGTTTGAATGTCCTCCATACTCAACGTTATCCGCGGATCAACTGTCGTGTGACCGCGGTCAGACGACAGTTTTTGAAGATTTCGCAAAAAAAATGTAATACAATTTTTTTAATTTTAACGAAAGAGTTGTATTGAGAAATGAATATTTTTAAACTACTTTTAAAAATAAAAATTAAACCCTAACAATTTTATGTTAAAGAAAACCATTCACCAGGTGAGGTAACATTTTATCGATATGAAGTAGGTAATTAATATTAACCTACGCAATTACATTTTTTTTCGTTCATTATTTTGTCACTTGGTCAGGTAGTTATATTCATAGATATCAATACATTCATTATTATTACATCATTACATCATTCATTATGATACTCTGATAATTTTGTAATTAAACATTCTTTATTTATTAATATTTAGTTTATAATATTGTAGACACTCGATAAATAAAATGCTAATATTTATTTTAAGCATCTACGACTATATTTATATAATTTATACTTACCTTTACAGAGTTTTTACATGCATTGAAATACAGATTTTATTATTTAATATTTCAAAAACATGAATTTTAAATCAAAGTACCCTTTTTGATGTCGCTTACCACTATTTTTATCGGATAAGAGTTAGGACTGATAGTACAAATATTTTACTTGAATAAGAAATGCCTATTCTAGAAAAATATTAAGCAAATTTTATTGATTTTTTATTTGCTTTGAATTTATTCATTTATTTTTTACTTTCAAGTAATTCCAATATTTAACAAAAATTAGAACTGCTATTAGCTTTTGTAATCAAATAAGCAGGTGGAAAATTGTAACAAGGGTAGACTTTCATAAAAAAAATTTATAAATTATAATACCGTGATCTTTTCTAGGTAAGGGAGAAATCTTTCCAACAACTGCAGCAATTATCCAGTTTGCTATTGCATCAAGGCAAGAAGCTAAGGGACTTCGGTGATGCAAGCGTATTGATCAGTATAGGAGAAAACTTTTAAAATGTCATCAACTAGTGCGACCAAAAAAAAATTGGTAACATGTATCTCTGATTAATTTAAACAGCCGTAATTTAATACTAAAGCAGGTTCCTTAGTTTTTTTCAATTATTTAAGGTTATATTTGTGGAGCATATTATGAATGATATTATAAATTCTTATACTATTCTTTATATATTAAATACACATGATAAATTCCTTAGAGTTCAACTTAGCTTTAGATATTATGAATTCATTCATTTTTATTCATCTTATACGTCGAAACAATTTTATGAATTCAAATACATTTTTTTTCTTTTTATTTTCATGTCCGTCGCGGAAAAAATCTAAAAATATTCAATTATATTTGTATTTTCTACGTATAAAAAGAAAATAATTTATTCTAAGAATGTACGTTTTCGTTTACTATTTTATCATCCTCGTCTAAACATCTGAAAGAGAAAAAAATGTACGGTAATAATGTACTATTTATTAGATAATTATAAACTTACAAACAATACTTAATAATTTGTTTATTTAACTCCTAAATATAGACAAAATTTCTGCATAATATTTAATCAGAACGAGGATTTATCATATATGTCACTAAGTTTTTTGTCTCGTAAAAAGGTTAGTAGTTTATTTGTTAGACCGATACAAATTAGGGTAACTAAAATTAATTTAAAAATTATAGAAAACTGCGAGAATTAATATAAATACATTAGGTTCTATTGACAATTTATTTGGTTGGCACAGGCTCATTAGTAACTTTATTTTTTATAATTATATATCTCTTTTTCTAAATATCAATTTGTAGGATAAAGCACATAAGATACTATGGGTATTTTTTGATGTTTAAATATTCCGTAACAAAAATATGAAATATATATTTTGAATAAGCGCATTTTTTTCCGTTCCAATAGCAGAAAATGTGAAAGGCAAAATAGGAATAGTTCGAATTCGGTATATTTTTGTGTAAAAGCTGTCAAAAAGTTGAACATAGCTGTCAATTTTCTCACATAAAGAATAAAAATGCTCCAAAATTGAAGGATGAAGGCATCGATAAACAACGAACACGAGAGACGCTTTCGTATTCACATATTACATGATTAATTATTCTAAATTTTTTATTAATTATAAATCAAAAGTTTTAAAGTTTCCGCCAGGGTAAAATTAAGGATCTTTGGTGAAATTAAAAATCTCGATGTAATTTTCAATCACAGGAAAGTGATTTTACCGACGCATGGTATTTTTACATGCTGCGACTGAATTTTCCCTTCTGAATGTAAAGTTCGTACGAGGGAATGTGTACTTTTATTTTTATCGAGTGTGTAATATTACACTGCTGTTCGAGGGTCCTTTTATTTACATCGCTAGAAGATATAATTTCACATGCTTTTGTAAAATCACACAGAGAAGTGTGTGATATTTACAATGATACAATATGTAATTTTCCGAAACTTTGTAATTTTACACAAATATTTTTTTAGAGTGTTGTTTAAAAGTATTCATTGTGAATTTTTTTAGATAGAATGAATAAAAAGTGCATTCTTGTATGAGTCTTAGACTTGGAAATTTAATAATGTTGTATATGAAAATACTCGTGAAAAAGTAGTAGAAAAAAAAGAAAATCTATCAAATTATAAGATATATTGTAGTATGTCATCCTTATACGTAAGGTTAAGAATAAATTTGGTTATGTTTTAAGCCACAATGATGAGCTTATTTATAACGTTGCCATAAATTTTAGTAATATTATTAGTTTTAAAATTATTACACAACTTACAAATAATTACTATTTTTCTGTATCTTTTGTCTTAAAAAGAACTTTCTAAAAAGTCTTTTTATGAATAAATTACTGAGCCCCTTATTTTGGGGTAAATACTTTTTTATAAATAAAATGTATCCTCACGCTTTATAGTACGAAAGAGGATCAGATAGAGATTATATATTTAAAACATCAATACCTGATTTACATTGCTTCTTGCATTTTATTGTGAAAACTCGAAAAATGAGTTACTTAGCCCCATATTACAGTGCGGTGATCGGTATACAGTAATTGTCAATCGAAATTATATTCTTTTCCTTTTATTACAGAAGCAACAATAAAATTCGAATAAAATTTATTTATCCTCATTTAAGATTGTTTATTGTGATTCACTGTTAATAATACGGATAGATAACTGACTGATTTTTTTATTACCTAAAATAAGAAAACTACTGCTAGGAAATGATCAGAGTAAGAAAATGATTAGTATGAATAGTACTCAGAGTAATTACTTCAGCAAATGTTTGAAGGGAAAAGACAGTAAATTTTCCAGCAGTGATTTGCAATGGTTTTTTCGTTCTTTGTAATAGCATTATTAGATTTTTTGCTTCCTCTGCTGTTAAGTTATACCATTTGCTCTCATAAACAGAAAATCCCAATTCTGAACACTAAAATAGATTAGTTTTTTAAAGTTTGTATTTTATTTGTTCAAGGTCACAACCATAAAAGGGTATTTCAGATAAAAACTTACGGCAAGTTCTAGCTTCTCTCCCATGTAGCAAATAACATACAAATTTGACAAAATTACGAATATATAAAGAGTCAAAAATAGAAGTTGAAATAAGGAAAAACCTTCAGGGGCATTAACTGTCTAAAAATTAGTTTAAATAGTTTTTTAAAAAGTTGAAAAATAAAATTAGAAATTATAATTACTGTAAACAAGGACTATTCTATTACATTCTAGAGGGCCATTCATAAATTACGTAATAATATATAATTTTTCAAATATTTTTAGCCGTGTCTCATTCAATACAATTCAGTTACTTATTATCCGAGACAACTGAAATTCTTACTTTCTTTGTAAAAAATTATAAAAATTTCGAAAAAAATAAATCCACGCGGTCATTTCTACTATTCGCAATTAAAGATTTTTTAATTGTAAATCTATAAAATTAATAAGTTTCAATTTTCAATCTGCAAAATAACACAATTATCAATTTTAAATCTTCGACATAGAGCTATTAACAAAAACCTTTAAAAATTCAATTATTTTCTATTATAAATTACAACTTTCTAAATTGTGCACATTAAGAATTGAAGACTCTTCAAGGTATACACACTTTGCAAAAATCTTCGAAATTTCTCGATTTTAAACTATAAACATTAAAATTATACGAGTTGGCAAATTATCAATTGTAAACGTCTTCAAGATGGATCAGTGTCGAAATACTTTAGATTTTTTAGGACAAAATGATCCAGTCAATGTGGAATATGGTACACGTTCAAAAAAAAAAAAAAATTGGGTCAGATTCATCCATAGTGTTTCCCTTGATCGAAAGGGAAATCTGATTTCTAAATATTAAATAGCGTATGTGAATCTTTTAAAGTTGTAAGTGATATGTCATTTGTCAGGGGTATAAGTGATGAGGTTTAACAATATGTTTTAAACAACCGAAAATAACTTCAACGTAGTGAAAATCATTTTAAATTAAAGAACCATTTTTATGGAACAAAAAACTATTTCTCTGAATCAAGAGAAACTTCTTTAAATCAAATAAACTTTTTTCTGGGGTATGTCTTTTACGAGCATCTTATTATATAAAACCCTAAATCAAGTTATTAATTGTTTTCTTTGATTCTTATTCTTCCTAGGATAAAATCTTATTTACATGAATGAAAGTAATCTGCCTACAGATTACGGAAAGCCGATGTAGCCGTTTTAATATTTATTTTAATTTCTGATGATTAACTATATATTTTGTAGTGTACTTATAATTCAAGTATATATTTTAATTTCATCATTTTGCAATCAAAATAAGACAAATATTATAGGCGCGCATAGCGCGCTATTTATACTCGTTTGTTAAACACTTGTACATACACATCTGTAATTATTTAATATGTTTTATTTGTCTGAAGTTTAATTACAAAATGAAATTATTCATTTGTGTGACGAAGTTTTTACGAGTAATTTTAGTAAATTTTGTTATTTACTATTAATTATTAACTATTTACTATTATTTACTGACCCAAAAAATTCCAATATTTAGTTATGCATTTTTCTATGGATTTTTCGAAAAATTACAGGTGAACGGAAATAAATTAAACATTTTAAAGAATAATTGCGATCATAATGAACGCTAATTAAAATCGGATAAAAATAGATTATATCGTTTTCTAAAATCTTTCATCAAATCATTTATCTTTGTATTTTGAGCAACAATTTAAAAAATAAAAATTATTTACTAAAAGTTTGATATATTTTTACTTCCTGCTTAGTCTGTCTTCAAATCTACTCTTTCCTTTTTTCATGTAGTCCAATCACTTTAGGCGTAAATCTCTCAGAGAGGAAAAATGCTAAAGAAAGACCATACAGTGCATGTCAATATGCCTTTATTTCTGCATAAATTGCATGCTTACCTGTTATTTTGCAAAAATCTGGTAAGGAACTGTTATCCCTTATATGTCGAAAAGCCGCTAAATAATGCGCTTGGAGTAAATAGGCCAACTTTGAGAAGCTCCTGTATTGTCAAATGTGACTAGAAAATTTCGATGTTTTTTTTATTTATTCTTCAAAGCCTTAGGAACTTAAATCCTTTTAAACAAATTAATTTTTTTTTTAAATGTGACTATAAAGTGGTTTTCAAGAAAAAATTATTTTCAATACTACTACACCTGGGAAAACGAACAAAATGTAAAAAATATATTAATTTTCTGTTAATACAGCCATATAGAAACACTTGATTAATAATGACGCAGTATAGAGATGTTTGCTTCATTGAAGTGTATAGCGACACATTTAAAGAACCGGACGGGCTTCTGGATCCTTAGTTATCCTAAGTTCATTGTTTTTATACAATCTATTTATATGGTGTTAATACTTTTCCTTTTCGAAACATTAAAAGCTCTGGCTCGTTTTGGTAGGTGCATTAGTATTGCAGATAATTTTTATTCTTGTGAACTACTTCATAGTCAGGTTTATAAAAATAAGAAATTTCTGAAAAAGATATAAGTTCTTAAGGCTTTAAAGGATAAAGAAAAAAAAATTCGAAATTTTCTATGCAAATTCTACAATACAGGAGCTTCTCAAAGTAGACCTATCTAGTCGAAGTGCATTATTTCGGTGCTTTCAGGCAAATAAAGGATGCCTGTTCCTCATACGATTTTTGCACAATAACCGCTAAGCATGCAATGCACGCAAAAATGAAGACACATTAACATGACTAAATTTAAGTGTATATTTAGTAAATAGTGGAAGGCCAAAGCTAGGTGACAATGTTATAAATATTTTTCTACAAAATTTTGGAAAAAACGAAAATATTAATTTAATTATATTAATATTGAAGTCCTTATATAAAGATATTATAATTAATTATTAAAATTCCTCAACTTTAACGTTAGGCTGCAATAGAGGATACGCGGATTTGCTATAAAGTGGATTTGTTAAATATTTTGTGTAACAATATTAAAAATATTACATAAAAATATTAAGAATATTAAGTAACTTAATTCACCTCCTCCCGCCTATTTAACATATTGTAAAAACTGTTCAAATCCCCTACAAGCCCTAAAACAACTATTACGTAATTTATGGATGACTCCTAGGTGAAAATGTATCAATATTCATGTCAATATTTATGTATTGTAGACGAAATTCTTAGGATATACAGTAAAATCCCACAATAAAAAATAAATTTACGAAGTAATACCCTAAAGTCATGATAGCCCCGGAAGTTAAAAATAGTCCCCGTTGACGGTATAATGAGCAATATGTA
>NC_046658.1:114232896-114247419 GCF_010883055.1 Belonocnema kinseyi | reverse complement strand
AAAGATTTGATAACATATTATGAGATTTCATGAGTTGTATCGCACTATTTCTATGTATACATTCAAATGAAAAATAAAGTCTTTCAAAAAATATGGTAGTCTTAGAGTATTTAAAATGAGTAAATTAATTTTAACTATGCCTAATCTTACTGCCAAAACTCTGTATCCTTGCAAACATAACTGGATAGAAACAGTTATTATTTCCAAGAGAAATACTCCGTTGAAGGTCTCCTCAATTGTATATGCAAAGCTAGAATATTTAGAAAATTTCAAAATGTATACTTATTTTTATTTTCTTGAAATAAACTTATCAAATTGTTTTTCATATCTCAATCTAAAATTAGGTAGAATAATTTTTTTAAATTTAGTTGATGTAGATTGAGAGTTGTAGACTCGGTAATATCTGTTCTGAATCATTTTTTAAAATCCAAACCCCGTCCAGATTGTCTGTACAATTAAAATACGCAATTTCTAATTAAAGCTATGAAATTCTGCAATTCAAACCTGTTAAGATGTTCATGTTGCTTCACTATAAATTTAAGTTTGGGTTGAAACTCCTCTGAATAAGTCAAAACGTGACTGCTGATAAGTGTTTCAATAGTAAGCTGTAAGATACTAAATTGCCCACGCAAATGTAAAATAAGCATTCCCAAAAAGCCTAATACTCCAGTGTAGACCCACCCAGTTAATGCACCTCCCGTGATTTGAAAAAAGCAAGTCAATTCGTAAGCAGGGCTTTCCAAAGTCTGATAAGGAAAAGAAGATTGATAAAACCATTGTCTAACTTCGTAAATTCCAGAAATATTCAAGTATGTTTGTTGACTGAAAAATGATATGACGGTAGCCATCGCTACGATGAAGCAGTATAATGATATTTTTCTAGAAAGTTCTGCATTAATTCTCATTGTCTTCCATTGCACGTTACTTTTCTTGCTTCTCCAGTCATCTATAATCGATGCTACTAATGGTTTTAATGCTGTAATAAAATTTTTTAATGAATGCTAGATTTTTTTTCTAATAGTTGTTTTAAATAAACAAATAAGTTTCTCAAAGGCGAATATTGAAAAACGCAGAAACAAATTATTGATTGTTGTGTACAATTAAAACTTTGTTTTATAAAAACATAGGGGACAGTGGTCCTAGTTTGGTTATATGGGTTAAGCCGGCACACAGTTGGAGGAAATTCACTTTTTTCGTTTAAAAATGTCCAGAACCTTCAATTTTGATCCGATATTCAATTTAAAAAAATTAAAGTTCATTAAATTCTGAAGAGCTTTATGCTCTAAACTTTTGTCTCTTTTACTTGTTTATTAATGATTTTTTCACTCAAAGTATGGAAAACTGAAATTTTTTACATAACAATTTTTTACGCTTTAATAACTGATTAGGTAAACTTTATATTGTGTTAAATGAATGTTTAGGGACTCACATAATATAAATAATTTTCTCATTAGTCCATTTATTTGTTATAAACAAATTTTACTAACAAATTGGCAAATGATATTATTAGCGGCAAACAAATTTTCTGTCCACTAAAATTGCTTCATATTAATGTAGGAATGATATATAATTACAAGAATAATTAAAAATTTTATAATAACCATTATTATAAACAATTCTTATGGCAAAATATTAAAATTTCAGATTTTGTCAAATTATAATTTCCTTCAATCGCCAGAACGACTTCAGATATTTCTTAAAATAATAAATATTTAATAATATTTGATCAAATATAACAATTTAAATTTTTATAAGCAATTTAGATAAACAAATTTAAAATTTGGGCTCTTTCACATAAAAATTTTTTTGTTTTTGGACTGGACATGTTTTAAGCTATTGGATGAATGACTGCTAGTCATAAACATATTAGAAAAGTTAACAATAACAATTGTTATCAATAATTCTCGTGATAAAATATTCAAATTTAAGGTTTTATCAAAATTTTAATTTTCTTTAATCGCTAGAATGGCTACTAATATTCCTGAAAAATGTACCTTTTATAATATTTAGTTAAATATAACAGCTTAGATCTTTATAAACAATTTAGATAAACAAATTCTAAATTTTAGTCGTTTCACTTTTAAAAAGTAGGGGTTTGAATCGCATTAGATTGGGAATCAATTCTAACACTACATGCTAAGATTCACTCAATATAAAATCTTTTGACAATAACCCACCGACTGGATAGGCAAACCCCTAAGTTTGCAGAGATTCATATCAGAAAACGGGATTGGCAATGAATGCAGAAAAACAAGTACTTTTTCATTAATTTCCTGATTTTGAAATATTTCTTCTTTCGTAACTGATACATGGATTCGAACTCACTAACAGTTTGTGTGCTAAACCAGTGTTAGCAGCAACACAAGGAAACTTGCGTGACTTGAACTCTCGAATATTCCTATAGTCTTTATTCCGAGCTTCACCTGCTTCTTCGGAAAACTGTCCAATTGTTAATGGATATATATTTCAAATGTTTCCAAGTCAGTTAGCTTTGTACTTGTTAATTTATGCAGAATGTACGAAAATCTTTCCACTAACTCCAAGTCTATCCCTGCAATTTCTGCTGTTATTTCGGAGTCTGTAAAAATCCTTCTTGCGGTATTCCCGTCATTGGATATGTCTGAGCCTTGTTTTACCGTATCTATTACCAATCCTGTCTTCTGATGAAAAGATTTGGAAATTCGAGTCTTCGCCTTCTTTTACAAACCTTTATATACATCCGTATCTACTCGCCATTTCTTAAAATTGAGTCGATAGGCTGCATGTAAAAGATTTTCCTTAAAGTGAATCTTAGCATGTAGTGATGACAATCGATAATCATATGACTTGATATCTATAACTTTGCCCTTGACTCTATCCAAGTTATTCATCTCTTTAGGTGTAGCTTAACAAATGTAGCAAGTCATAGATGATAAAGTTCCAGAAAGAGAATAGCAAACTTTTTGGTGGAGCATCGTCAACATCATATCAGTTTTTTATCACAAAAGTACCGTAATCGTTCTCTATTATTGTGGGCTTCATTTTATCGAATTCTTTTTGAAGTGATGGTATTACTGAATTGGTTTCTCTGGGTTTTTTTTCGCGAATTCATATACAGTGAAACCTCTACTTACGGACACCTCTCCAGACTGGACCCCTCTGCTTACAGACACTTAACGTGATTCCCGGAACCAGTGTATAGGAAACCCCATGTTAAGCTACCTTTTCCTAACGGACACTCTATCACGGACACGGACACTTTTCTTGACCCCTGAGATATGAATTTACCTCTGCGAGACGGACAGTTTCAATAGAACCTGACTCATTAGAACACATGATATATAAACATATAATGACACACATTGCATATGCAGTTTTTAACTTCAATAAAAACAATTGACATAATTTTTCATTCATTGAATTATTATTTTGTCATTTTAGTCAATTTCTTTGTTTGTTTATCGATTCATTTATTGGATTTATTTATTCATGTTAATTTTTTCATTATTATTATTTCATTTATTCGACTTTTTTATATATTTATTTCACTTGTGAATGTATCAATAATTATTAGTAATTATTTATTATATTTATTTATTATATTTATAATCTAATAAAGATTTTAAACTGATTGTAAAACCATTTTCCGTTACCTTAATCGAATCTGGATAAAATTCTTCTTTAGCTTTTGCCAAATTGTCGTATGCTGGGTAAATGTCAGCATTTCTCTTTTTTGCCTGCATATGGATCATGTGATACTAACTTTTAGACAAATCAGCTTCCTCTATTAACGCCAAAGCTTCTTCTGATGTGTAAGAAATCGGGAAATCATTCATATTTTCATTTTCATCGAAAGGTAAAATTGAATTAATGAATTCTGATACTTGCTTCCTATCACATAGGTTTAGCGAGCGTAAAAAAGCCTCTATTATTTCGAGGTCAGTATATTTTTCACGTATATCCATTAATTTCCTTCGTTTTGTTGAAGTAGAACATTCTGCAAAGTCACCTGAGTTAGGCCTTCAGCATTTGTCATTACTTTGAGGTAGAAATTCCACGATAAAATATGTGTTCAACCAACCTGTAAACTTGTTGTTGAAACAAGCTTTACTAAATGCTAAACTCTGCCAAATCCTTTAAAAATGAGGGATA
The DNA here is from genome assembly GCF_010883055.1 of Belonocnema kinseyi. NCBI lineage: Eukaryota > Metazoa > Arthropoda > Insecta > Hymenoptera > Cynipidae > Belonocnema > Belonocnema kinseyi. The sequence goes on along the minus strand of NC_046658.1, from coordinate 114,243,288 downwards.
AAATCATGATTCAATTTGTTTTTAACTTTTTCCAGCTGTCAATCGCTTAAATTAAATTTTCTTTTTAAATACTACACCAAATCTTGCAAACCTCCATTGGAATTAGGAATAAAAAAAGCGGATAGGGTCTTTTTGAGAACTTTTAATGCATCCATTTTGTCTTAATGCAACACCATTTATTGGACAAATATTAAACCCCACAAATTTTTTTACAATTGCCGAAAATTATTTAGTACTTACATATATTATTAACACAAAATCCTAAAATTAGAAAAAGAAACAAATAAAGAAAAAAAATATAATGTAATGCAGAAAAGAATACATATGTGAAAAGAAAACTCTTGGTCCAATCATCGACATATAGAAATGGACCGGTAACGCTTTGGGGAAAACTGAAATGGACTTTAGAGAGAGAAAAAACATAAGAGACGTAGACCTGCCTTTATCTATTTCAAGACTATGTCAAGTGAATTGGTGGCCCGGGTTTTGCTTAAATATTCTGTACGGTTAATTAAAAAAAAAAGATAATAAATACATTAGAAATTTTTAATTATAATAAATTGAATTTTAAAGAACATTCATGTAAAATAACCTATTTCAGGTAGATTATTTTAAAAACTTGGTAACCTTGAATTCTTCTTGAAATTGGATTGAAAATGCAAAAATAATGATCGTTTTGTGAGTTCAAAAATAATGTAAAAACTGTCAAAAAATTGAAGAATATTTCTATATCATAAAAAATAGCCATTTGTATTGTATAGGTACAAAACTTCATATTTTGAGGTTTTGTGTTTGTTGTAACATTTTTTATTTTACTATATTCAATAACTTTACTTACGTATGAAAACATATCCCCATATAAACGTCTTGACAACGCCGACAAACTACACAAGCTGCCACTATTTTTTATATTTATTTACAATAAATTATGTTTAAATAAATTATAAATAAATCAATTCTGAAAAGTGCGATAAACGTTACATTTTTGGGGCACTCGCGACACAAAGCACGGTCCTGTGCTGCGCCAAACTTCACCCAACGAAAACACTCTCGACCAATCAGCTTTATCTAGAAAGAGATAGGTCTACGTCTCATATGTTTTTTCTCTCTCTAGAGCCCATTACCGTTCTCCCCACAGCATTACCGGTCCATTTCTATATGTCGATGGGTCCAATGCACATATTTCTGAAAGGGAATATTGAAACAAGTGAAAGTTATTAAAACAAAAGATAACTTTGAATACAATGGCTACAGAAAAGAATTCTATTTCTAAATTATTCATTTGAAGGTTCCAGATTTTTTTCTACGTGAAATTAAGAAAATTTGGAATTTTTTTATCTAATTTGTTTATAAAGATTCAACTTGTTATGTTTTACTAAATATTATAAAAGATACTTTTTTCAGGAATATCAGTAGCCATTTTAACGATTAAAGAAAATTAAAATGGGATAAAACCTTGAATTTTAATATTTTATCACGAGAATTCTTGATAACAATTGTTATTGTTAACTTTTCTAATATTTTTGTGACTAGTAGTCATTCATCCAATAGCTTAAAACATTTCCAGAGCAAAAAAAAAATTTCTATGCGAAAGGTCCAACATTTTTAATTTATTTATCTAAATTGTTTAAAAAAAATTTAATTGTTATATTTGATCAAATATTATTAAATATTTATTATTTTAAGAAATACCTGAAGTCGTTCTGGCGATTGAAGGAAATTATAATTTTTTTAAATGTGAAATTTTAATATTTTGCCATAAAAATATTTTATAACAATGGTTATTATAAAGTTTTAAATTATTTTTGTAATTATATATAATTCCTACATTAATATGAAGGACTTTTAGTAAACAAAAAATTTTTTTACCGATAATAAGACTATTTGCTAATTTGTTCATAAAATTTGTTTATAAAAAATAAATGGACTAATGAGCAAATTATTAGTATTCTATGACTCCCTAAATATTCATTTAAGATAATATAAAATTACCTAATCAGTTATTAAAGCGTAAAAAATTATTATGTAAAAAATTTCAGTTTTTCCATACTTTGAGTGAAAAAATGATTAATAAACAAGTAGAAGAGACAAAAGTTCAGAGCGTCAAGCTCTTCAAAATTTAATGAACTTTATTTTTAAAAAAGAAATTAAAAATCGGATCAATATTGAAGACTCTGGACATTTTCGAACGAAAAAAGTGCATTTCCTCCCACTGCGCGGCACCCTTGCATTTTTCAGAGATGGCGAGCGTGTCAGCATAACCATTTTGTCTTATGACAGGTTGATAGACATAGACGTAATGGGCGCTTTCAATTGTCACTTTAGTTGTCGCTTGACAGCGTGAGCGGGGTATTAATTTTGCGTGCATATGAAATTTCAATTTCTTCCATTCTTGTGAAGCAGCAACAGGTATGTAAATACAGTAGACTCTACGATACGTCTCGTTTTCGGGTCGTAGGGGAAGCCACGTGGCGCGCGCGCGAATTCAAACGCTCTCAAGCGCCGCATAACTTTGTCAAGTATGTTCGTTGAAAGGAAACCTTCCCTTCAGTGGCTCCGAAACGAAAATCTTTTTTTTTTGGGGGGCATTCTAAATATCGAAAATTCTCATTTTTCAGTTAGATTTTCGATTGTAGAAGTTTTAGTGAAATTTATCGAATTTATGATTATTTTTGGAGATGGAAAATATTTTAGAATTTACGAATTCGTTTTTAAAAATTAATCGAATTCAATATAGGTTAAGTTACTGGGTAAACAGTTTGAATACATAAAATGTATACCGCCTTGTTTGGAGTATTTTAATATTCAAACTTACCTCTACACGATGATTTTATAATTTCCAACAATTACGAGTGAGCGGCAATAGTAAAAATTTCACTGTGAAGCACAAAAGATAACGCGACCCTATATAAAGTCGCCCTCACCTAAACGTAAAGTTAAGTTGGAAGCTTCTAATGTGTCCCCTAAGGGTTCACATCTTTCTTACACCTTCTTCCCTATTCCTTTACACACACCCCACACACTTACTTGGTGGTGGGAGGGAGACCTACAGTTTAAGGTGAGTTCCGAACCACCAAGAGCAACAGCTTTAATTACTTAGAGAAAACCTTTTTCTCTAGAGGTACGCTAGGGGTGCGTTCCAATCGACCACCCAGGTGAATTAGCGGGTGAAGTAAAGAAGTGGGAGAAGTTTACTAGGGTAAAGTGGAAGTAGATCGGTAGAATGAACGGTTTCGAGTGTACGTCGGGTGTATGTTTGGTGAAAGATAATTGATGTTACGTTACACAAAAATTGAAAAAATGAAAGAACAGGATAAGAAGATTTTAATTGCTGCTTCAGTAACGAGGTCATTGTTATTACAAACAGTGATGTGTTATATAATATTAGAAAGTGATGAAGATACTAAACTTTAGATGATGAAGATACTACCATAAACTTAAGTCCGCTACTAAACTTGCGATTCCCGCCACTTCTGCCCGCCAATTCCACTGTTCACTCACTTCCGCCTATCTAGTTTCTGTGGGTGAAATAGTCACCCGTCGAGTGACCCCCACTCTTCACTTGAGTGATCGCTGAACGGTTCACCCGAGTGAAGCCCAACACTCACCTAACGTCGTGGAACGACTCCGAGTGCACCAGGATGGTCCTCTGGAACGCACCCTAGACCAATGTTCACCGCATGGTCCGTCGAGACTCTTCCAGAGTGCAAGGCGGGAATCGAACCCGCAAGCCTTCGCCTTAGCCCTACGACCATCGTCCCACTTCTTAAACGTAAAGTTACGCTCTAGAATTGTCGAGAGTCGAACTGCATTCGGCGCAGCCGGCCGCGCATGTTTGTGGGTGAAATGAGGCAAGGAGTGAGGGCGAGTGAACGAAGGGGAAATCGGAAGAGGATAAGTATCTTAGAAGTGTCATAGAGTGTACTGTACTTTGAAAAGCTCAATCGATTAAGTACGTTAGTTTATGTGTTCTGCGTGCTTTCGCCTGATGAAGTTCATTTGTCATTCAGATTTGTTTCGTGTGCTTAATTTTATTTTTTTATGTTACAGTTTCATGTTACTTGTCTCATGTTCTTGTTTTTTTTTTAGTTTGATTGTGTTTTGACTGCATGACGCTTATCAGGTAGGTGTCCTTTTACTTACTATATTTTCTCATCAAGTTTTCACTGATTCTATTTTCTTTTAGTCATGGCATGCAATTTCGAACGGGGGTTGCTGCATTGTGGGCTTAGGACCAAGGAGTACCGGTTTAGGACCACCTTTTTTTAAAAATAGGAAAAGTACACTTCTTCACTTTACGCAGAATTACGACCGCAGACATTAAAGCGCCATTAAACCCTGTTTAAACTCTGTTTTCGACAAAAATGCTTACTGTGCCGACTTGGACCACTCTAGACTATAGATAAGAAATTAAAAATGGTTTAAGCTTTTCCAAACTTTTTAAATGCATTTCATCTCAAATCAGGCAAAAATTCAAGAAAAAGCCTTGTTTGTTTTCCAGTATTTTTCAAAAAAAGTTTTGTTTAATTCTTCTAAGCGATGAAAGCTATTAGAAATTAAACAAGTAAGGTGTATTTTTTCTAAATGTTTTCCAGATTTTTCAACTTCTACCGTAGTTGTACCGTAGTTGTAGGAAGAATGTCTGGTGATCGTGGTGGAATGATGAAATTCAGGCGGCCCAAAAAGCAAATAGAAGCGTACAAGAGAACTTTGAACATCGCAGGTCTTAGCAATGAGGAAAGAAATAGATGTAGAAATGATTATAGACACGAAAACAGGATACTCAAACGATTAGTTAAGGAACGTAAAGATACAATTAGAGCAGAAGAAGAGATGAAGATACCAAACGACTTTGAAGGAAGCAAGAAACTGCTTTATAAAAACATGAAAGGAAACAAAAGGAATACTAGAAAACACACGGAATACTAGAGGCTTTCACAGACTATTTTAGGAGACAATTCGGAGATGAAGCTATAGGACACCACAACTGCGATGTTAAACACGATGCAATAGAAAACTCAATTGAGAAAGTCTGTGTCACTGAGGTTAGGGATATAATTAAGAACTTGAAAAACGGCAAGGCTGCCGGGGTAGACGGTATTCACGCTGAAATACTTCAACACGGTGGCGAGTGCATACCGCATTGACTGCGCGAATTGATAAATTTATGTTTCGAGATGGGAGACGTCCCAGACTATTGGAAAAAAGCGATTATCGTACCAATATACAAGAAAAAGGGAGATAAAAGCGACTTCAATAATTACAGAGGGATTAGCTTATTAACTACCGTAAGTAAAATAAATTCAAAAATACTTATTCGTTGGGTAATGAAAATAACAGAAGCAAAGATTTGGGAAGTCCAAAGTGGGTTTATGCCAGGAAGGTCTTGTACGGATCAAATATTTAGCTAAAGGAAAATAACAGAAAAAAGTTTGAGAGTAGGAGAAAAAATTTTCTGTACATTTGTTGCCCTAGAAAAAGCTTTTGACAATGTAGATTGAAGTAAACTTTGGGAAGTCCTGAAAGAGTATGGAGTCAATGGATGGCTCCTACAAGCTATAAGAACAATATATAGAGGTAGCAAAGCGAGTGTAAGATTGAATTTGAAATTGAGTGACTGTTTCGATATTATTCAAGGAGTTAGACAAGGATGCGTTTCCTCTTCATGGTTATTTATATTATTCATGGACAAGTGTTTAAGAATTGCTCTTTTCGACGCAGAGGGTGTGGATCTCGAAACAGTAAGGGTACGTGGGTTAGCGTTCGCAGATGATAAGGTTGTTATGACAGAGTCAATCGAAGACTTCAAAAGAATGTTGAATAAACGAGATGAAAGCATGAAGAGCATGGGCCTCAAAATTAACGCAAATAAAACAAATACTATGGTGTTCGAAGGAAAGAGTGAGAAAACCCTATGCAATATTTTATTAAACGATGAGAGAATTGAACAAGTTGATAAGTTCGTATACGCTGATAGCTTATTTACTAGGGATGGGAAGATAGATGAGGAATTAGATAGACACATAAACGAAGGTAAGAAGGTTATTGGTAGAGCAGGTCCCCTAATCAGAAGTAAAAATATAACAAATAAAGCTAAAGTGGCAATACGTAATTCTATGTTTGTACCGACTGTACTATACGGTAGCGAGACATGGACTTATCAAGAAAAAGATAAGAGTAAAATTAACGCAATTGACATGAGATTCATGCGCATAATAAGCGGGAAATTCCTAATGGGCAAAGTAAGTAACGAGATAATTCTAAAAGAATGTGGTGCAGAAGAGACGCTAGTAGACACATAGGAAAGAAATCGGTTAAGATGTTTCGGGCATGTTGAGAGAATGCCAAGTAAACGAATAACGAAACAAGTGTATCAAGGTAAAGTAAATGGCAGCGTGCGTAGAGGTAGACCGCGGAAAGAATGGTTAGAATGTGTGAATGAGACCCTAGTTAGAAGAGACATAAGAAGTCACAGAAACACGAGAGCCTGCATAAAAAAATGCATGGACATAAAAGAAGCTAGAGAAGTATGCCATGACAGGGAAGTATGGCGGCAAATAGTTAATGAAAAGAGGGTCAGTAGAGTGAACGACGCCTGAAACAAAGACCTTGGCTATTAATGGACCCAAGTGGGGAACCTTACATAAAGACTTCGTGAGGTTCTTCGCTTGGGGTGATTGCTAGAGAGATTGATCAGCAACCTGGGTCGGATCAGTGTTGCGGAACGAACGTGTTATTTACGTAAATAACAGGAGAATTCTGGATCAATCTGAAAATTCTCTATCCCTTCCACACAGTACTCCTTTCCCCCACCGAGTGAGTCACGCCTACCCCGAAAGGGAAATGGTTTAATGGTGTAATAATATACATTAGTAGATATTAGAAAAATAGCCGTGAGAAGAGCAAGAAATCCCACGTCGAATATAAAAATATAATCGCGAATATCCACGCTTTTTTGAAAAATACTGCAATTTGGAAAGACTTTTTATCCATTTTTGAGAATCAGCAGGTATTCTGTGGATGGTTGTAACTTATCAAAACAAATAATAATAACTTAACTTATCAAAACAAATTTGATATAGAAAAGTTACTATTTTAAGTAAAAAAAACTTTATAAACAGCCAGATGTTTTTGGTAGAATTAAGAGGAGCTGGGAAACGGGCTATTTTTACGGAAATTTTAGCACATATAACTGGATTTTTTTTATACGCATAAAAAAGTTTCTAATATACATGTTAATTATATTGACGTTTAATTTTTAGTGCTATAATACACAAAAATAATAAACTGTTAAATAATTAAATTAATCATTGGTTGCTGAAATTCATTGAAATGATTGAAGTAATATTTAACATTAATTAAATATTTTATTGATTCACGTTTCGTTCAACATAATAAATTTCTTTTTGTATTGTTTTTTTCTTAAATTAAATTCAGAAAAAATTTAATAAACAAGTTAAAAACATATATGTTTTTGTGATTTTTCATAAAAATATACATTTTTTTGAAAATATATGAAAGTGATCATAATGTGATTATAATTGAGTGAAAACCCCGAAATTTGGCAAAAAAATCAAATATTCAACATAATTTTTTCAAAGTGTTATTGTATTCTCTCAAAAAATACAAATATTTTTTGTCTCCTCCGACGGATATTTTACTTTTGCACTAGAAAGTACAGTGTTTATTTTTTAATGTGAGAGGCTGGTATGAAAATGGAAATTTTTTATTTTTACCAAATTGAAAAACATTATTTAACTAGTATAAAACAATTTAAATTATAATAATTATTTAGATACATTTTAATTTTAATTTTTAATTTGCACGAAATGAACAAAATATCATCTGAGAGAAAAATAGTACCTACATTACATTTTTTTCCGTTCAATTTTTAAAAATTAACTATAGTTTTCTCACATCCTACACGAATATTATAACATTAAAATTAGACTTTACACATAAAAAAAACGTTTTTTCATCTTAGATATAATATGAATGTAAAAAATTGTAAATTATATGTTGAAGATACCTTCTTTCTTACTGCAAACTGCATATAATTTGATCACTGTAATTGAAACTGTAAGATTAGCCGTTGACAAATTTTCAGTGATTAATTCAAGGTCTGGCCAAACTTTAAATAAGTTGGCTGTCTGTGGTATAGATATGAATAAAAGCATGTTGAGTGCGATTAGTAGGGCCACACATTTAGAAATCCTTTCATTCTTATTATTGGGGTCTGGCCAAGCACCAATTGCTCTCAGTTGCAGACGGTTCCAACCAATCGCGTAGTTCTCCTCTGGAATAAAAAAAAATCTAAATTTCGTATCAAACTAATATTATTTTCTTAAAAAAGGAAATTATTACTAAATGGACAATTATCAGGAATTTAAGTAATTTAATGTAGTAAAATTGAAGGACAAGTGTTTACCATAAAATTTAACTATTTGTTTTAAAATGGAAATAAACTTTTCCCAACAATTCAAATACTTCAATTTACACTACATTAATGATTCTTCACTAAGAAGGATTAAAGTACTAATCAAAGATTTTCAATATTGATAATCAAATGCATATAAAATGGAAATTTATATGCTGAAATAACAATAATTGTGAAGAATATATAATTAAATGTTAAGAGAAAATTTTCCAAGTGTCACATAAAAAACTGGGCTTATTATGAGTTCAAAATGAGAAGAAAAGAAAGTTATCTCAGCTTGTTCTTTCACATTTATTTTGTTTATAACGCTTTAGATGAAAAATTGACCTGTTTCGTCGTTCATTTTTAAACAAAACTTGAATGAGTTAGACTTTGATATTGTGTTGATGGAAATTGAAATGAAAGGCGCTCACCCTTTCTGCGAAGGAGTTGCGCAGGCGTACTTACAGGATGCAACTTTGTTCACAAGTTATAAATATTTAATCCCGGCTAGAGATCTCACGATGCAATATGTTGCACAAAAAATTAATAATCCGTCATTAAAAGACCTAAGCCCGGCAAGAAATTTTGCTATGCAATTTGTTGCAGAAAAAAGTAATAATCTGTCATTAAAAGACCTTCTTTTACATATTTTACAAACTTAACTCGTTTCGTTAGTCTGCTGCTCTGTCTGCATACAAGTCTCCTCTGCAAGCTAACTAAATTATATTCTGAACATTTATGTGACTTTAATTTTTAAGAATTCGCTAATGTGATAAAAAAATGTGGTTTATTTAAAGTAGACAGACCTATTATTCGCTATTGGAAAATGAAAAAATTATAGTAATTTTTTTGACCGAGCTTCCATGAATTTACTAAGGTACATTCCAGTTTTTTATTATACTTTCTAAAAAATAATTATTCAAATTTTTACTTCTCTCTCTCCATACTAGGGGGCCCCTGTTTTCTATTCCTGTCCATCTCGGAGAACCCCCCCCCCCCCTTGTTTTATACTCTCTTTCTCGCTAGACACTCGAATATGTACATTTTTTTTAGATTTTAACTATTGAAAAATGTAATCAATATTGAACTTTACTTCAGACGTAAGAAATTAACATTCCACTTAGATTATCATAATGGGCCAGTACATGTCAGGAATATCAGAATTTGCAAATGACCTTTCGATTTCGATTGAAGCTTTATCGATTAAAGCAGATATACAAAAAAAAAACAATTTTGATCACTTAACATGATATTTAATTGGAGTCAATTTGTATTCATAATTAAAATCCAATTTATGTAAATGCGAAGTTATCACCTGGCACGTAACCAAGTATTAACACGAGAAAAGTATACTAATTTGATAACTAATGTAGTGACTATTATCAGTGCATCTACCTTAATTTATCGATATAAAGTGGTAATCAAATATTTGACCTACGCAAATACAGTTTTTTCCTCAATTATTTTGTCACCTGGTCACGTAGTTATTTTCATGGAAATCAGAAACGTTAGTCACAAAGAGAGTTTTCATCATAATATTTTAATAATTTTTGAATCTAAAAATTGTTGTATTTATTTATATTTATTTTATATGACTACAGACCCTAGCTCAGTAAAATAATAACATCTATTGTAAGCATATACGACCATTTATATAAAAAATACTTACCTTTACAGGGTTTTTGCATTCATTGAAACATTCATTTTATTATTTAATATTCTATCAAATAAAAATATGATATTCATTTAACATACTTCAGAACAAAGAAAAGAATCTGGATGCTATTGCTGATCCTTTATTATCGTTGGCGACGTTCGAGCACCAAATGTGCTCATCAGGACAGTCAATTATTTAAAAAATAAATAGATAACTTAAGTAAAAAGGAGACAAAACTTATGTTTTGCCCCATATTTCACATACAATATGAGAAACAGAGAAACAGACAGAGAGAAAGAGAGAGAGAGAGAGAGAG
>NC_046658.1:114227974-114232886 GCF_010883055.1 Belonocnema kinseyi | reverse complement strand
AGAGAGTGAGAGTAACAATGATGTAGCGAAGAAAAATAAAGTAATGAGGTATAATTATCTCTAGAACAGGCTTTCTACATTTATAAGCCAAATAATACAATGATATAATATTCTATAATTTGAAAAAAATTATAACCAATTTAAAACGTTATAAAAGATTAACTGTTAAACAAAAATTAAGAAAAAAATTTGTTGTCCTTAAAAACATTTAAAAACGCAAACAAAGATAAGTTTAAATTTAATTAGGATCAAGTTACAAAGTTAAATTAATTAAATTAACTTCAAATACAAATTTTATAAATCAAAAGTTTAATTTTTAATATTAATTACATTTTAAAATTTATGTTAATATAATAGTTTAGTTGAGGTTAAGTTATTAAGAATAAATTAATCATTAATTAAATGATTTTTAATTTACCTAAAAAAATTAATAATAATAAAATAATTAAACAATAAGAAAATATTCAAGATAGATGAAGTGTAAAGCTAAATTGAGTAATATAATTTATTAAATAAAAAATATATATAAATTGTCAATTCGCACAACTTTTGCAATTAGAAATGTCTCTTTTTAACTTATTTATTTCATTCAAATTTATAACCTAAATTAGATTTACACTTTATTTAACTTGCATGTTTTCTTATAATGTTTTTACTTAATTTCACATTTAAAGTTAAATTTTTTTTTCACAGGCTCATTAGGAAAAGAAATTGTGATAGCGAAGCTGCAAACGATACCTAAAACAGCACTTTTTAGGATAGGCCGTAAAATCTTTTTAGGATACGCCGTAAAATCATTAAGTCTCCCACTGCCCCCTGGACTTTTCAGATTAAAGTTTATGAAAAGCATAAATATTTTCTTTAAAATTAAACTTATAATTATTATATTTGAAATTACATTGAAATTAATAAAATTTTATATTAAAAATAACAATATCAACAAATAAATACTTGAAAACTTATCAGGTGGGGTGAAGCTGTTGTGAAAAATGGGGTTTGCGGTGGTAGATGTAAAGGTGTTATAACTGTTTTACAGAAAAATAGTCTTCTGACTTAAAAGTTTAAAAATTGGGAAAAATTTGTTTAATTGCTAACTGAAAAATCTTTATTTGTTGAAAATTCGTCGTTCTAGTTGAAAAATTCATCTCTTTGGTCAAAAGATTTACTATTTGTTAAAAAATTTTTTTTTCTGAAATAAATAAATTTTGTTGTTGAAAAAATCACTTTTCTACTTTCGATTTAAATTTGAATCTCTTATATAAAATTAATCCTTATGATTAAAAATTCGTTTCCTAATTTTTACAATGCATCTCTTAGCCAAGTAGTCGAATGTAAACAAAAAAAAACATAACGAATTTTAAACAAAATAGTTAAGTCCTCAACAAAGGATGTTTAACAAAAGATAACTCACAACTACCAAATTACAGTTGTAGATGTATATATGCATATATTATCGACCGCAAAGCTCTAGAAAGAACAAAGAAAAAAGAAAAACATCTACAAAATTGTTGAGTTTTCAACCCGAAAAGGCAAGTTTTCAAAAAAATAGTTGAATTTTTAACCAAAAGAGATACATTTTTATTGTGTTCATGTTCACTAAGAAAATTAAGTTTCTACACAAAGAGATGAGTTTTTTACCAAGAAAAAATTTTAGTCAAGACAGAAAAAAAAAAATCAACTAAATTGTTGAACATTTTCAATACAAAATTTTTAAAAAACTGTTCCCTTATAGTTTAAATATAAAGTCATTGGATAAAAAGTCGTCTTTTTTGTAGAACATTAATCGTATTGGTTAAAAATCAATGTTTCGAACATAGAATTTTTTTTATAACGAAAAAATAGTTCTCTTAAAATGTAATCTAAAAACAAAATGATTCCCTTTCTGATCGATTCAGCGTCTTGATGTGCAGAACCTGCCTAATGTTAAATGGATTCGATCTCCTTTGAAATCATTTTTATAACACTGTTTTTTTGTTGTTAAAAATTAATTTTTTTGTAACAGGAAATTCAACTATGACATTTTTGGTAGAAATATAATTTTTTAATTAAAGTTTTAGCTTTTTTAGTTAAGAATCTATCTAATTGTTTAAAAATTTATTGATTTTTTTAAAACTTGTTCTCTTTTAGTAGAAAATTAATCTCCTTGTTTGAAGCTTTATCTTTCTGATTTAGGATTCAACGATTTTTCTAACAATTGTTTTTTTTTTCAAAATTAATTTATTGAAGTGAAAATTTTTCTTTCCTTTTTTGGTTTAAAATTTATTGATATTTTTAATTACAATCTGTTTTTGAAGAGAATTAAACTATTTTTTTAATTCCACTTCTCTAAGTTGAAAATTATTTTTTTAACTAAAAACTGAATCATCACATTTTTTCGTTGAATACTAAGTTCCTAATTGAAGCTTCATCTGTTATGGTTTAAAACGAGCCTTTTTGATTGAAAATTCAACTATTTTTTTAAATTTCTGTTTTTTTTAAAATTAATTTCTATAATGGTAAAATCTACTTATAATACTTTTGGTTTCAAAATGATATTTTTAAAATGAAACTCATATATTTGTTTGAAACTTTCTAGATTTTGTAGAAAATTCGTCATGGACCTTTTTTACTCAAAAATTCAATTTGTTTTATTTTTTCTGTTTTGGTACAAAATTAATCGTTTTGGTTTAAAATCGATCTTTTTTCGTTAATGATTGAACTGTTTGGAAACAAATTTATCTGTTTTGATACAGTATTTAGACATTCAGAAATTTGTTGAAAATTTGTCATTTTTGGTAGAAAAATAAACTTCTTAATTGAAATTTCATCTTTTTTTCGAGGATTCTATTATTTTGTTAAAAATTCCTTTTTTGGTGAAAACTTAATTTATTTAAGAGAAGCGTCGATTATACCATTTTCGATAGAAAAATGACATTTAAAAAAATTGATCTTTTTTTGTTAAAAATTAAATTTTTTTAAACCTACTTTTTAAGGTAGGAAATTAATTTTCGCGTTTGAAAATTCATCTTCTTCATTGAGGTTTCAATAATTTTTCGGAAAATTTCTTCATAGTAAGTGAAAATTTAATTTAGGTAAAATAAAATTGGATTCTATCATTTTTGGTAGAGAATTGATATTTTTAATTAAAAATTGATCTTCTTTAGTTGAAAATTCAACTATTTGTTTGAAAATGCACATATTTAGATGAAGATTCCTGTTTTTTGGATGAAATTAGTCATCTTAGTTGAAAATTTATCTTTTTGATTAAGAAAAAAACTTTTGAATTGCACATTCCTTTTTTTTTGTTTCAAATTAAATTCTTTAACTAAAAATTTAACTATCCCACTTCCTGTGAAACATTGAAATTTTGAATAACAAATTGATATTTTGGTGTTGAAAATTCAATTATTTGTTTCAAACATCGTCTTTTTATACAAAAATTAATCTTCTTGGTTGAAAATTCATCTGTTTGTTTGAAACTTCAACTATATATTATAAAATTTATCTACTTTAATAAATTTCAACTAATTTGTTGAAAATTTAATTGTTTGTTGTTCAGTATTAATTTTTTTGACTAAAAAGGAATATTCCTATTTCTGGTTATATATATATATTTTTAAAATTCAAAATTAATTTTTTTTAGTTAAAAATCCTTCTTTTTGGTAGAAAATTAATTTTCTTTGTTAAAATCTCATCTTGTTCACTAAGGATTCAACTATTTTCTTCATTTTTTTTGGTTATTAAAAATTAATTTCTTTATGAACAATTTTCATTCTATTGTTGCTGATTAAAAACTAATCTTTTTTGCAGAGAATTAATTTTATGCTTTTTATTATTTTTAACATAAATGTTCAAATTCCATTTTTATTGTCTTATATGGGAAAAAAACGTCTTGCATAATTTACTATAAAACAATTTTAATCGCTGAGAGATTCTGCTAAATAATGTGTAGAACCTGTCTGATTTTAAGAGAATTCTATTTTATTTTAAATACTTTTTATAATATTGTTCTTGCATTTAAAATGAACTGATTTGAAAATTCTATTATTTGTTAAAAAAAATGTTAATAGAAAATTAATCTTTGTGATGGAAAATTCATCTTTTTTGTTAAAATGTTTACTATTTGTTGTTAAGTTCATATGTTTTAATTAAGATTTGAAATAATCTAAAGAAAATTTCATTTTTTTGATTGAATATTAACTTTTATAAACTAAAAACTGAATTATTCTATTTTTGTTTAAAATTTGAAAATTTTTATTGAAACTTCATCTTTTTAGTTAAAATTTATTTTGAGGTTAATATTCCATTTTGCAATTCCAGCGCGAACTGCACGCAGTTAAAAAATTTATCAAAAAGACGTAGGATAAAAACATAAAAAGATATTTTTTATTTTAATCCTCACTAAAATAGTTTCTGTTGTTCACAAAAAATTTTACAAATTTGAATGAAATTTTTGTGAAATTTGTATAAAAAATTTCACTAATTTTCAATGCATTTCAAGCCGGAGTATTTTTTCGTATTAAGAAAAATGAGTAAAAGCTTAACTTTCGTAAAATTTTTATAGTACATTTTCGTAACGTTTCATAGGGAGAAATAATATTTTATAGATTTTTGTAGATATACGGAAGAATTACATTAAAGTGGCAAAAATTATCTAATTCTGTGACCAGCAATTCGCTCTTGTATTCTAAAATTAATTCCTAACCTCAAAATCTCAAAACGTTATCGCTTTTTACACCAGCAATGGACTTCGATAGCAAAAATTATAACGAATTCCATGCTTTAAGGGAATATTACTTAATGTGAATGTTTGTATTAATAACAAATAATAACTTAAACATTACCTGGTTACAAAAATATACTAACCGTACCGGTAGAAATCTCAGAGTATATGTTCTGAGAAGTTCTGAGAAATGCTCCGCAAGCACTCAGT
>NC_046658.1:114226611-114227874 GCF_010883055.1 Belonocnema kinseyi | reverse complement strand
AATAATTATTTTTTCGTGAAAAATTTAAAATGATGGATATCCTAAATTTATTATGATATGCTATTTAAATTTACTGTGATAAATATTTGTATTCTACCATAATTAAAAAAAACTATTCCCCTGCTAATAGCAACATTTATTTACTATTCCGAATCTTTCTACTTTCCGAATTTTTCCTCTCCGTATTTTTACTTATTCCTAATTGTTCACATTCCTAATTTTAACGTTTCCGAATGTTTACCCATTCCGCTTTTTTGGTTTCCGAATAAATACTATTCAGAGTTTTGGATTTCTGATTTATTCCTTTTTCCGAATTTTTGGTATTCCTAAGTTTTACCATTATGTATTATAACCCATTCTGAAATTTTACCTTTCTTAAATTTTATCCGTTCCGAAAAATGAACGGGCCCCGGTCACTACACTTATTGTACAATAAAGTCCTTAATAAAAATCTCTAAACGATATTGTCCATTTCGATTGTCACAATATTCGATTTTTATTGCTATATGCGTGAGACACGAGGTGTCAGTGGGTTAGACAGCGTTGGTAAATATTGAAAAACTTGTCACGATAGCTCGTTCTTTGATAGCTACACGCGTGCGACAGAGACATCCGTGGAGTTAGAGTAGTTAAGACAGTAATTGAACGTTACACGTGTTTTCTTGAAGTTAATGATCCCAAAGGAGCTGCCTTGATCTGCGCTTGCTTGGATTTCAGTGACGTTCATTGGCTACGGTGCACGTCCGGGCTTGATTTTTAAATACGTACGCGAACTAGAGCCAATGAGCGCCGCACAGTTCAAGCATGCGCAAGTATTTTTGGGTCACTTTTAGAAATAATAATCGTATCGAAATTCAAAGTCGATAATACGAATCAACGCTTTTGCTTTACCACCACCTTGTCGCCCGTACCGCCGCAATATAGGGCCTCTGCTTGTACTTTATGATCGAATTCTTATTTCAAGTTAAGGGCATGTGACACAGCTAAATACCTATATTACCGACCACAGTTTTTCAGTTCACTGAATGTTTTTTTGAACCTGAGAACTTTTTTTGTAAATAAAATATCGAGCTGAAACTTTGGAAAATGTATTAGAGTGCAATAAAGTACGTTTAGGTACTGCATTTTGGTAGAAACTTCACTGAAAATTATTTCATCTGCTTGTTACGAGGGTAGTTCAATAAGTCCTTAGAATGACCAACATATGGCGCGCGAATCGCTCCAAATCATCTGTTTTCAGTCAGCACCACTCCCGACTAGATA
>NC_046658.1:114212440-114226511 GCF_010883055.1 Belonocnema kinseyi | reverse complement strand
TGGATTTCCTACTTATTGCTCTTTCCTACTTTTTGCTATTCCTAAGTTTTACCATTATGTATTATAACCCATTCTGAAATTTTACCTTTCTTAATTTTTACCCTTCCGAAAAATGAACTGCCCCCTAGTGACCCCAACTTTGGCATGTAGAAATACACTTGCGCTAACTGGTGTGATACGAAATAATAAGTGACCTGTCCTTCGTCTGGATAATTGAATTGGAGTGGATTTGAATAAATTGGATTAGAATGGATTACAGTTGATTCGAATGGATTGGGTGGAGTGGGTTGGAATAGAATGAATTGGATTGGTGTGGGAAAAGTGGTTTAGGTTGAATGGATTGCGTTGCATTGAATTGGATTGGAATGGAATCAAATAGTTTCGATTGGTGTGTATTGAAATGGAATGGAGTGAATTGAGTTTAATTTGAATTGATTAAATTATAGTGGAGTAATTTATAATGAATTGTATTAGAGTAATTGGAATAAATTGGATTAGTGTGGATTGGAGTAGACTGGGTTGGATTAGAATGGATTAAAGTGGATTAGATTGAAGTTGATTGGATTGGGGTTGATTGGAATGAGTTGGATTGAAGCGAATTGGCATGGATTAGAGTAAAGTGGATTAAATTGGATTGGAATAGAATAAAATGGTTTGGATTGGAATGGATTGAAATGTATTAGATTAGATTGGATTCCTTTTCGGGCTTTTAGATTAGGACTCTATGCAACCTATTTGCATTTATAATTAACATGTGTTGTAAAAAATAGTGTGTGACACTTGGCCCCTGAGTGGCACTTTGTGGAAAAGATTATCAATAACAACATAAGTTCTTGTATTATTCTTTGAACATTAGATAGATACAAGAAATTTCTCAGAGTTAAATTTAGCTTTAGATATCAAAAATTCTTTCATTTTATAAGTAGAGATAATTTTATGAATTCTAACACATTTTTTGCTTTATTTCATATGCGTCACGAAAAAATCTAAAAATATTCAATTGAATTTGTATTTTCTACGTACAAAAAGCGAATAACTTATTCTAAGTATTTAAGTTTTTGTTTTCTATTTTATAAGCCGCATCTGAAATTCTTAAAGAGAAAAACAAATTTATGGTAATAATGTACTCTTTATTAGATTAATATACATTTACAAACATTTCTTAATAATTTATTTATCTAAAGTTTAAATATAGAAATGTTTTCTATATCATATTTCATAACAACGGTGATCTATCATATATTTCGATAACTATTTTGTCTTGTAAAAAGGGTAGTGACTTATTTGCTAGACCAACAAAAATTAGGGTAACTGTAATCAATTTAAAAGATACATTATACTCCTGGAAAAATAAATATAGATATATTAGGTTTTACTTGGATCTAAGTTGTTTAGCGAGTAGGCTATGTAGGTTAAATATGGAAATACTCGTGAAAAAGTTGACTTGCAGAAATATGTGGAAATGTGTTCTGCAGAATAATTTTCGTAAGAATCTTAATTTTCTAAGGGAAAGGGGCTTATTGTATTTGAATATAAAACAAAGAAAAAATTGTTTGCCTTGATAATCAGTTGGTTTGAAAGATAAAACATACGTTTATCAGCATTCAAAAAGTAGAAAATCTATCAAATTATCAGATGTATTTTACAATAATAAGAAAACATATATACATAATTGCTTTTTATGAAAATTTCTCCTTAAAAAAAATTGATGATGAAAACTCGAAAAATGAGCCTTTCAGCCTCATGTTATTTTACAGTGATTGACATATAGTGGTTGCAAATGAAAATTCTCTATTTGTTCTTTTCATTGTAGAAGCAGCAATAACGTTGTAATAAAATAGATTTGTCCTTATTTAAAATTGTTGGTTGCGATTCACTGTTAATAACATAGAAAGATACCCGGCTGATTTTGTGATTACCTGAAATAAGAAAAATATTGCTGGAAAATAATCAAGATAAGACAATGATTAGTATAAATATAACTCTGAGTAATTACTTCGGAAAATTTTTGAAGAGAAACTACAGTAAATTTTCCCGCAGTGATTTGCAGTGGTTTTTCATACTTTGTAATAACATTATTAGATTTTTCGCTTCCTCTGCTGCTAAGTTATACCATTCGCTCTCGTAAACAGAAAATCCCAATTCTGAACTATAAAAAAGATAAATTTGACAAAATTGCGAAAACATAAAAAGTCCAAAATAGAGGTTAATAGGAGGAAACACCTTCAGTTGTATTAAATGCCTAAAAATTAGTTTAAGTAGGTTTCTTAGAAGGTAATAAATAAGATGAGATATTATTATTACTACCGTAAAAAAGGTCTATTCTGTTACATTCTAAAGGGTCATTCATAAATTATCTAACACATTTTTTCCATTTTTCCACTCCTCCCTTCACACATGTAAGAAGTTGTAAAAAAGTAGTTTGGACCCCGCCCCCATGTTAAGTAATTTTTTAAATATTTTAAACCATTTCTTATTAAAAATAATTCAGTTACTTACATCCGGAAAGAACTGAAAGAATTACTTTTTTTGGTAAAAAATGATACATATTTCTAAAAATAAATCAACACTGTCATTTCTACTGTTCGCAATTGAAAATTTTTAAATTTAAAATCTATAAAATTGAATAAGTTTCAATCTTGCAGGTCAAAATTCAATAATTATACATTTTAAATCTTCTAAACAAAAGTTTTAACAAAGAGTATTCAAAATTCCATTATTTTCTATTATAAATTACTACTTTCTAAATTATACATATTAAGAATTCAAGAAAATCAGTTGCATTCAAAGTTAGAGAAGTTCGCAACTATTCAATGTTGAATTGCTTCAAGATGGTTTAGTGTCGAAAATAAGCAAACATAACAAATTTCAGAATCATTAAAAAACATTTGTTTTCAATTCAAGAAACAGCCTCTTTTAACAATATATTTTTTGTAACCAAAAATAACTTCAACATGATCAAAATCATTTTAAATCAAAGAAAAATTTGGATTGGAACAAAAAACCTTTTCTTGGTATAAAAAAAAAACTTGTTCTTGACTGTATGTAGTTTACGAACATCTTATTGCGTTATAATGTCCTAAATTTACTTCATAATTTATTTGTGTAATTTTAATTCCTGCACTGAATAAAATGGTTAGTTGAGCCAACTATTTAGTTAGTAAGATATCGTACTGCTATTTTATTAGTGGGTACAACAATTCAATTAGTTGCAGTTAGTATCCAGTTAGTACCAACAACTAAGTAAATGGTTGTCGCAACTAATAACATATCAATATCATATCTTACAAACCAAATAGTTATCCCAACTAACCATTTTTTTCAGTGTGCAAGGATAAAATCTTATATATTTAAATAAAAGTAATCTGTCTACACATTAAGGAAAGTCGATGTAGCCATTTCAAACAGTTATTCTAATTTGTGATGATTAACTATATTTTATGATCTGCTTTAAATGCAAGCATATTTTTAAATTTGATAATCAGGTAATCTATTACATACTAGTTCATTACTAGTATATACACATCTGCAATTATTAAATATGTTTTATTTTTTTGAAGTTCATTAAAAAAAAATCTTCACTTACGTGATGAAGTTTTTCACAGGTCATTTTAGTAAATAGTGCTATTTGCAATAAAGATGCCAATATCAAGTCACTTAACTTTGTATTTTGAGCAACAATTTACAAAATCAAGATTCTTTACTAAAATTTTGATATATTTTAACTTCCTGTTTAATCTTTCGTCAAATCTATAAAAGTAGAAACACAAATTAAGAGAATATATTTAGTAAACCGTGCAAAGACAAAGCCACGAAAAAAAATGTTACAAATATTTTTCGACAGAATTCTGGACAATAGTGGATACGTTAATTTTCTATAGAATTTATGTTCTATAAATCCATAGAATTGATCTTTTTTATAATAGGACTTTTTGTACATCTTTTAGATAAAATTCGTAGGTAATACAGTAAAATCCCACAAGACAATTAAATCTTGTAAAAAAATATTGTAGTCTTACACCATTTACAATTAGTAAATTAATTTAAATTTTGACTGATATCACTGCCAAAACTGCAAGCATAACTGTATAGAAACAGTTATCATTTCCAAGAGAAAGGCTCCCTTCAAGGTCTCCTTAAATGTACATGCAAAGCTAGAATTTTAAGAAAATTTTAAAACTTATATGCATTCTTATTTTCTTTAAATAAGCTTATTAAATTGCTATCCATATTTCAATTTAAAATTATGTAGACTAATTTTTTCTTTGTATATCTAATGTATGTTGCGAGTCGGAGATTCAGAATTCTGTGCTCTGAATGTCTTTTTTTTAAAACGATGACTCTGACCACTTTAGCAGTCAAACACGCGGAGAAGTATCCTTCGCGGAGCCAATTTTGAAAATTGTCCAAATTTTAGTGTTGAAAGCCCATACTTGTAGAGAATTGTACTACACACCTTTTTTTGTATGGCAAACAAATTCGAAGATTGTTTCGTTTTTTAGTTATTTAAGGAAACCGGAATTTTTTGCCGAAAATAATGCAATAACTTTTTGCGTTCAACTCGCTGGATTTTTACCAGAAATTCATTTTTTTTTAAATTTTATGTTACATCCTTCAACATATTCTACGACTGTTAGAGTGTTTAAGAAGCTTAAAGGGGTCACCCCGTGTGATAGGATGAAAAAATCGAACTTTTTGTTGTTGCATAAATTGATTACTGAACACGTTTAGAATATACTGGCAAAATGATTTTCCAATATTCGAAGTTGTTAGGAAGTGACAGCAGTTAGATGAGTTAGTGTCGGGAGCGCTTAGTTGAGCGGTAGGCACCGGGCCTATTGTGACCTGTCAGCTTGTTACCTGAGACTTTTCAATACAAATTTACACTTCCATATACATCTATACAAAGATATTTAGAGGGCTACTTGTTTTTTCAAACTTGCCATGTTGCAAGTGAGTCTCTATGGACCATGCATTGCAGATTAATTGTGAGTCAAGATTTCATAGTTTACTTCAATATACGCGTTTTTCTCAAACCTGTGGTTTTATAACTCATCTCCACGATATCGCAAAAACGATTGGATCGATTTCTTTCAAATTTGAGTGGTAGATTCGGCACGTGTATAGTAGTACGATGAACTAGAATCGGTCGGAAATTCCGAGCGCTTCTATTTTTCTGGTCACAAAATTACCGAGAAAAATCGTGAAATTTTAAAATTAATTTTCAAAAGCCTATCAATCATTCAATTTTCAATATTTTATAATAATCTCAGTTCATTATATCGTCACAGGTTTGCATATATAAATGCCGTTTGATTTTTTGATTTCAGATAAGCCAATCAGAAGTTTCTCTAAAAATTTCTAGATCTTTAGTAATTAGACAAAAAAAGTGAGGGGGGGAGGGTGTACAAATTATGTGCGGCGTGTTGTGCTCGACGCGGATATTAGATTATTTTGAAATCACTCTTATTTTTCCCCCTGACAAATGAATATATAAAACTTTTGGAAAAACTTTTCTGATCCCTGAGAAAGATCTTTCTCTCTGGAAGTTGTCCAAATACGAAACTTCCTTACACCAATTTTTCGTTTGTATTTATTCATCGAAGATTTCAATGAAAATAAATTTAAAAATGCACAAAAAAGATGCGTAACATAATTATCTACAAGTATGGACTTGAAAAACTAAAATTTGAATAATTTGCAAAATTTTCTCCGCGGGCAATAGTACTCGTGCTCCAGCACTAAGCTGGTTATTGCATTCGGCACTTAAATTCAAACCCGTTAAGATATTCATGTTGCTTCACTACAAATTTAAGTTTGGGTTGAAGCTCCTCTGAAGAAGGCAAACCTTGACTTCTGATAAGTGTTTCAATTGTTAATTGTAAGATACTAAATTGTCCATGTAAATGTAAAATAAACATTCCCAAAAAGCTTACTACTCCAGTCTAGACCAACCCAGTTAATGCACCTCCCGTAAATTGAGAAAAGCAAGTCAATTCGTAAGCACTTTTCTTGCGTTTCCAGTCGTCCACAATCGATTCCCTTAATTGTTTTAATGTTGTAATAAAATTTTTTAATGAATGCATAGGGGAGAGTGGTCCTAACTCGGCATTGTGGGTTAAACCGACACCATTGCGTTTTTTAGAGATGGAACATGTGTCGGCTTAACTATTTTGTCTTATGACAGGTTGGAAGACATTGGCGTAATTTACGTTGACAATTATCACTTCATTTTTCGCATGACAGCTTTCCATTCTTGTAAAGCACCTACGGGCGTGTGTACTTTGAGAAGTTCAATCGATCAAGTGCCTTGGTTTCTGCGTTATGTGCGCTTTGGTTTGAAAAAGTCAATTTTTCATTCGGATTTATTTCGCGTGCGTAATAGCATGAAATGTGTAAACATTCGTAGTGGTCCTGGTACGGCATCAAACAGGTGGTCCTAAGTCGGCACCTATTTTCTTTGCTTTTGTTATTATTTGTGTTTTTTAACAAATATTTTTGTTGTGTTTCAGTTCTATGTTATTTCAAAGAAGAAATTACAAAATAAATTTCTTCTAAACGATTCAAGCTAATACAAAAAAATAGCAAGGGTTATTTTGTGAATCTTTTGCAATGTGAAGCAACTGTTCACCAAGAAAGAAAATCGTAAGATACTATATAGTGCATATCAGTAGCTATTTCTTAAAAAATAAAAATTTTTTAAAAGGAATGTAACAGATGTAAGAAGACCAAGAATTTCCACGTCGAATAAAACAATAAAATCACAAAAAAGCTGAAAAATACTGCAAATTAAAAAAGCTTTTTATCCATTTTTAAAAATCCGTGTGTAATCTTCGAATGAATGTAACAATTTAAAAAATGTTGTTAGAATACTGTGAAATATTTGTTCCTTTTTTCACCATAGAATGATATATCCAAATACCCAATCTGTTTGCCTGAATTTAAGTGGAATTAGTCTGGAGCAAATTTTTTTGCAATATTTTCGAAATCTTTTTTTTAGCCCAAAAGTAAAATATCATTCCGTGAAGACGCAAAAAGTTTCTATATTTTATCCTTAAATCTTAAAAACTAGTAGAAATTCAAAACCTGTTAAAATCACTTCCATATACAAAAGTTACTTTTTTAAATAAAAAAAAAATTATAAATATTTATCATTTGATAATTAAATAACATTTATTTAACATATCCTAATTTTAAGGTGGTGACGACGTGTCTTGAAATTTTGGTACAAGTAGCCAGATTTTGTCGGTAAAAATAAGGGGATAAGCAAATGTAAATAAACAAATTTAAAAAAAAATATTTTAGTGTTTTTTATAAGAATACAAATTTGCTTGTGAAATTCAATAGAAATGATCATCAAGTGATTATAATTCAGTAAAAAATTCGAAACGTTGAGAAAAATCAGTTTATTAAATAAATTACATTTTTTTGTAGTTTCTCACAATAATACAAATGTTTTTGGTCTCCACAGACGGATATTTTACTTTTGGACTAGAAAGAAGATTATTCGAAAGATTTCCAACCATTTACTTTAAAATTCCAAAAAGTCTTTCATGCGAACAATTATCTTAAAAAAATATATATGCATAAAATACAAAATTGATTGATTACAGAATTGATTCGGTGACCGTAGCACAAGTATTTTCGGTGAGTCCAGGGTAGTTGGAAAAGGGTGGCTGGATCCCCAAATGTTGGTGAACATAGCAAAAATACTTTTATTATGAAAAAATTAGATTTTTTTATTTAACTAGTATAAAAGAATTCAAATTATGAAAATAAATCTGTGTTATCATCGCAGATGGTAACAACTGATCAGTGGAGATACCTTTCACCAACCGTGAAAATGGAAATCAACACTATCGATCTAAGGTAACTCCTCAAATAACAGAAATTCTTTACGTCTTTTCAGACTATATGGAGCTATGAATTAAAAATATTTTAATTCAGTTTTTTTTTTCTGAAAAAAGATCTTTTCCTTTGCTCATCTGGGAATCGGACCAACGGTCTACTGATTGCCGGTCTGGATTCTTCTTTCTATCTCTCCAATAGGTTAGTAGTAAGACTACCTGACCGACAATCGGTAGACCTGTGGTTCAATTACCAGCGCAGCAAATGAGAAGATCTATTTTTTAGAAAAAAATTAATTTCAAATTATTATAATTATTTAGATCTTTCTTAATTTTAATTTTTAATTAGCGCAAAATGAAAAAATATTATCTAACAGGAGAATGGTCGTTGCATTAAATAGTTTTCTGTTTAATTAAGAAAAAAAATGATAGTTTCCTTGCATCCCACGCGAAAATTACGATATTAAAATAAGACTGATATTCGCCTATGAAAAAATGCAAAAATTATAGAAATTCTTTTAACCGAAGTTCCATACATTTACTTAGGTTCATTTCAATTTGTTGTTATACTTCCAAAACATAATTATTTACATTTTTACTTTTAAAAGAATTTGTCACCTCAAAGAATTTGTTGCTTAAAATAGTAGAAAATTGTTGGATACTGTGAATATAATATACTATTAATTTCTCGAATCATTATATAAATAATTATCATAAATTTTTTTAAATTTTACCAAATCAATATTACCATTTATTTCAGACGTAACATTAATAAAAAAGAAGTATTAATAAGTATTGAATCCAGCATTTTTTTCGTAAAAAGTATTGGATTTTTATTACTTATTCGCGAAAAATGTATTAGATCAAATACTTACCAATACTTCTTGTTCATAAGGGAATAAATTAAATATTCGTATGCTGGACCAGTTCACGTCAGGACTATCTGGATTTGCAAATGGCCTTTCGATTTCAATTAAAATTTTTTAAATTATAGAACCATGTAAGAGCCTTTTGGACATTGAAGTATTTTTGAACAAAATTTTAATTACGGGTCTTATACTGTACTCAATTTTGGAATTGTATTTTTTTGAAATTATCGATATTTCTGGAGCCGATAATTCCATTTTGATAAAACTAACAGGTAGTAGAGGTAAAAATATATCTTTTGGGACGCAATAATGAAAATGAAAATTACAAAATTGGTCCGAAAAAAGGTAGAAAAGAATGGTTGACTTAATTTTTGTAAAATTCTGCCATTTTAATTGTTTTGAAATTAGTATATAAAGATACTGTTTTAATTATTTTTTCTTCACAAAAAGTTGCCACTGAAGTTTAGTTTCAAAACTATATTATTCCATACTATTTACTAGATTTATGAAAAAAGCATATAAACAAATGGATTCTGTAGACATTTATAGATATCGAATGTCTGGAAAAATAGTTTTTCTTTGATTTTAAAAACCAAAATAATATTAATGATGGTGTTAATCGAAATGAAAACATTATTTTTTAAGCAAAAATATTAAAACTTCCAATTTATTTGTTGTTGAATCTGAATATTCACACTTTGTAATTGTTTATACAATTATTTTTTTTTATTTATAAATAATATCGAATGACAAACTGTAATGACTGAATCTCACTGCCAACATAATTTACGATAAATTAGAAGAAAAATTGATGTCTTCTTTTTCCGTAAATGTGCACACTGGGAATTTGTTCAGATAATTTTATTTATATAATTAACAAATGATTTCGGGAGAATCATGTTTATGATGCGAACTGTCCTTTCAAATCAACAGTCGATAATGTTTTGTGTTAATATAATTTGGTTTATAATCATTATTATTACAAGCAAACAATTTAAGTCATTCACTAGGAATATTTATACCTTAAATTACAAAAACTTAAAAGGGGACAACTTCACGAAAAATACAATAATTTTGTTTTCCTTTTACGGATAAAAATTTTAAAGTTTTGTTGTGAAGTATTATATTCTTAAAGTACATAATTTTACCTTAAATGTCCTAAGGTTTCATGAAAATCCAATTATCGATTTCAGAAATATCGATTGTTTGAAAAAATCAAATATAGCGTAACTCCCGAAATTTTGAAAAATTCTTTGAATCCTTTGGGGTTCAAAAATCTCTTAGCTAGTACTATTAATGAACCAAGTCTCACAAATATTCCCGACATCTACTAACCCTTATATTCAACAATTAATTATTTCCCTGGTCCTATCTCATAATTTTCTTATCACAAAACATTTGCAATTTTTTGTGAAAAGAAGAGTAGTTTTATTTGCTAGACCGACAAAAATAGCGTAACTATACCTAATTTTAAAAATACATAATATTTTCGCATAAAATCATACATGATAAATTTTATTGAATTTAAGTTGCACGGTATATAAAAAGTGTCTAAGTATAACAGAGTTTTCACTGAAGCTTCCTTGCATATAGTTGCCCATATTTATATCATTCTTCTGTTTATTATAGAAGCAAAAATCAATTTCAAAGAAAATTTATTCATCCTTATTCATGTACTTGTATTTTCTGATTCACTGTTAATAATACGGACAAATAACTGACTGATTTTTTTATTACCTGAAAAAATACAAATATTGTCGGAGGTTGAAAAATAAAAAATAAATGATTCGTACAAATAATACTTGAAGTAATTACTTGCGCAAATGTTTGAAGAGAGAATGCACAAAATTTTCCTGCAGTGATTTGTAACGGTTTTCTTGTTCTTTGTAATAACATTATTATATTTCTCGCTTCCTCTGCTGTTAAGTTATACCATTCGCTATCATAGACAGAAAATCCCAATTCTGAACACTAAAATAGATTATTGTTAAAAAAACCTATTTTGCTTGTTAGAGATAACAATAAAAAAGTTTATTTTAACCTACCGGCGGGCGCGCCTTTAAAACTCACATGAGCGGGCTCGTACCGCACTCTGTGCGGCTGATCAACAATTCAAATTTTTCTTACAAAAGATGGGGTTCATTGTATAGGGAAGTGATTATTTAGATAAAAAACATAAAATAGTTCAATCTCACGATATATTTGAAAATTCGCAACACTGAGCGCCGCGCTGAGCGAGCCCACGCGCCCTTCGATAGGTTAAGGAAAATCTTACGGCAATTTCTAGCTTCTCTCCCATGTAGCAAATAACATACAAATTTGCTAAAACGGCTATGACATAAATAGTCAAAAAGAGAAGTTGTAATGTGGAAACACCTTCTCTTGCATTTACGGTCTAAAAATTGTTTTAGTTATTTTTTTTAAATTAATAAATAACATAAGATCTTATTTGTAAGTAGCAATTCTTATCAATAAAAATATTTAGATTTTTAAAAATTAATAAGTATTTGAATTTGATTATCTAAATTTAATTAATAACTTATCTTACTGCTAAAACTATGTATCCCTGCAAGCATAACTGAATGGAAACAGTTATCATTTCCAATAGAAAAACTCCGTTAAAGGTCTCCTCAATTGTTGATGCAAAACTGGAATTTTTATGAAAATTCAAAACTTATTTGCATTATTTATTTTATTAAAATATATTTGTTACCGGTGAAAAAGATTTGAAAACAACTCCCCCACCCTTTATCTAACGTAACTTTTACTGGCTAAACTTGTTTGCAGCAAAAAAGTTAATTATCTACTAAAAATAACAAACTCTCGGCAAAATGAATACATTTCTAAACAAATGGTTGAACTTTTAACCAAGAGGATTAATTTTCTACCAAAAAGGACGAATTTTCAATTGAAAATCAGTTGAAAATGAATACATTTTTAACCAAATAGTTGAACTTTTAACCAAGAGGATTAATTTTCTACCAAAAAGGACGAATTTTCACAAATATCAATTTTCTATCAAATTCCATCTAACAAAAAAATATTTTTATATTAAATAAAAAACAATGTAATCAAAATACGAAGCTTCAAAAAAAGATTAAAACAATGAACTAAAAAAGATTAATTTTCAACCAAGTATTTGCAGTTTTCACCAAAAAATTGATTTTCCACCAAAAACACGCGAATTTTCAACAAAGTACACAAATTTTAAACCAAATTGTTAAATTTTTTAATGGAGAATATTAATTTTTTGCCAAAAGTAGAATTTCTTACAGAATACATAAATTTTAAATCAAATTGTTAAATTTTTAACTAAGACAGGATTAATTTTATACTCAAAAATGTCAAATTTTCAAGAAAATATATTAATTTTGAACCAATAAATTGAAGTTTTAACTGAAGAAGATATAATTTAACCAAAAATGGAATAGTTAAATTTTCAGTTAAAAAATGAAAATTGTATCCAAGAAGAAAAAGAACGATTGAGCAAATAGTTCAATTTTAAACCGAAGAAAAGAATTTAAAATAAAAATGTACAATCATTAACTATAAAAATATGTTTTTAACAAAGTAGTTCAACTTTTGACCAAATAGTTGAGTTTTTACTAAATTGTAGAATTTTCAGGCCGAAAATACAAATTTTCTACAAATAATTTGAATCCGAAAATTTTAATTCATGAAAGAAAAGGTAATTTTCAAATGAAATGTATTAATATTTAACGAAGCAGTTGCAGTTAAATTTTATACAGGGTGGAGCATAAAAATAAGCAATTTTTATCTTGTGTCAGGCAATTCTTAAATTCAAACCTGTTGAGATTTTCATGTTGTTCCACTATAAATTTAAGTTTTAGTTTAAACTCATTTGAATCAGTACCACCATGACTGTTGATAATTGATTTAATATCAAGTTGTAAAATACTGAATTGCCCACGTAAATGTAAGATAAGCATTCCAAAAAAGCTGACCACTCCACTGTAGACCAACCCAGCAAATGTACCTCCAGTAAATTGAAAGAAACAAGTCAATTCGTAAGCAGGACTTTCCGAAGTCCCGTAAGGAAAAAAAGACTGATAAAACCATCGCCTAACTTCGTAAAATCCTCGAATATTCAAGTATGTTTGTTGAACGAAAAATGATACAACGGTAGCTGACGTTCCGAAGAGACAGTATACAAATATTTTTCTAGAAAGTTCAGCATTAATTCTCATTATTTTCATATGCATGTCATTTTTTTTGCGACTCCAGTCTTTGGAGATTGATGCTATTATTGGCTTCAATACTGTAATAAAGTATTATATTAAATTACATGCAGAATTTCATCTTAAGAATAGGTTTAAATAAATCAATAAATGTCTTGAAGACATACCAGGGAAATAAGACGAACTTTAAGCTTGCAAAAATTTCATACAATTTTTAAAAAGCCCATGGAGCTTGGTGCCCATTTCCGATTAATGTTTCGAGACTATTGTTGTTGGAAACCCCGTGTTTTTTGAAAGGAATGCTTGAAAACTTCAGGGCCTTTTGTTTTTTTTTTGTGTTATGATTATTCTCTTATATTTGGTTAACAGACGAAAATTGAACTCAAAATTCGTCTCGCAAATAGATTTATAGGGATTGTAAGAAATATAAATAAAATTTTTTAGAATGAAAAGTCTGAAAACTTTAAGAGTATGAGAAAAGTAAGGTTATCTAAATAATATATTCAACAATTCAAAATAATATTCAATAACTTATGTTTTCGGAGTATCCGTATTTATGATTGTACAATAGGATGGCTCAAACACGCTTTTTTTCTAGGGGTCAACGACCCCCACCCCGATTTCATTTCAAATTCGAAAAAAGAAATTCCTTAATTTTATTTTTTATTTTAACAGGTGCCGGTTTTGACTTGAAGTTTCCCATGTGAAATTTATGGGGAAAAATCACTTTTTTGAGTATTTGTAATAATTTTTAAGGTTTGAAAGAATGTGACGGGAAAGTATGCAGGCCTGTAGAAAATTACCCAACGAAGAATTTTATCTATGAGACATATGGGTCGGACACCCCCACGAGTACCTGAAAACTACCCTTAAAACAAAAAATTTCAATTCTTCATAAAATCGACACTTTTAAATACTGTATTCTGGTCTTTTTTCACTTAAAATTATTAATATTGGTCTAGTGAAATATTGATTAATATTAGTTTATTCATTTTTTATTATTTAAACAAATGTAATTTGTTTAAATAATTTCGTTTCTAATCTTGTTAAAATAAAAATTAATACGAGGGTGGATTGATAAGTTTCCGGCCTGACCAAGAGATGGCGCCACTAGGCCTACCTTGAGGTGGCGTTCTATAGTACCATCCTTAGATAG
>NC_046658.1:114211075-114212340 GCF_010883055.1 Belonocnema kinseyi | reverse complement strand
GAGACTTATACATACCTGGGCGTGCCACAGAGCCGCATTCAGGATGTGACATCTATAAAGGATACTCTCCGAAACAGATACAAACGTCTCATCCGGCAGAATTGGTCTTCCGAACTATCCGCGAGGAACAAAGTATCTGCAACGAACATGCCTGCCGTCCCGGTAGTACACTATTCATTTGGAGTAGTTCCATGGACAAAGAACAAGCTCAGATCCCTTGATATCGGGACAAGATAGGTTATGCACATGAACCAAAGCATGCATCTTAAGTCTTCCATTCAGCGACTGTACATCTTACGCTGTCAAGGTGGTCGCAGAATATTGAGTCGTGAATGTCTTCACAACAGGATTATTCTGGGTACAGCACATAGAGTTGCAAATTGAACAGACCCTCTTCTTAAAGTGGTCAGGAATCACGAAGAAGTGGGCAAAGGAGCGTTTCTGTACAAAGCAGCGGAGGAGCCTGCTGAAACACTCGGACTTGACTTCAGTATTAGGGGTGAGCAAAATGCATCAAATCTTATCGATCTCGAGTACTCACTCCTGAAAGCTCGGATTAAGAAAGCACAAGAGAAAAACTTTCGTGAACAGCTCCTCGATAAGAGGATGCATTTAGCTTACATACTATCTAGTTGTCCAACTCACCCGGGAACGGCCTACATTGAAAGTTACAATGCGGCACTAGGAGTGCTTTATTGCCATCTCTGTCACTCTTACGGCATTAACCTTAATATCGCTCCTGTAAATGCTCCTAGGGAAATCGAGTCAATTGTCGAGAATGGGAAGTGCCGTATATACTGAAACTTTATATTCTCGACAATTGTTTCCTTACTCACTCGAGGCCTGACATGGTTCTTCTTGACTTCGAGAAGCGAACCATGTTCGTTATCGAATTTTCGGCACCAACTGACAAAAATATCATAGCCAAGGAGAATGAAAAGAAAAAGAGGTATCGAGACCTTACAAGGAAGTTGCAACGATTGTACCCGGAATATTCTGTTAAACTAATCCGCCTTATCATCGGCGCTCCTGGAAGTGCCAAGCTTTCACTCGCTAATGGCCTAAAAAGCATCCCTGCGTGTGAACAATATGCTAAAACACTTGCGGGAAAAATGCAGAAGGCGGTAGTCCTTGGATCGCTCCGTGTTCTTAGGGTGCACGAGGCTTTTGCTGGATCGTTATATTGATTCCGTTACAGACTGTAACCACCTATCTCACGGTCGTTAGATGTGGTTGTGTCTGAAATTTTACCGCGATTTCGCTGG
>NC_046658.1:114209324-114210975 GCF_010883055.1 Belonocnema kinseyi | reverse complement strand
TTCGTAGTTTTTTACACAATTGGAACCCGAAATATCTCTTTTTATCAACCCCAGGTTATGTTACGATGTTATCAGGACCAGCAGAGTAAGTCTTTGTGTGGTGTCGAATTCGCATGATCAAGAATAGTTCTCCATTTATCCAATATTTGTATCTCATATTTTGATAAGAGCTATTCTGTAATATGAATACGTAGCGTTTACATTTTTTAAAGGTTTTGGCCAAAGGAAAGGTAAACTGCAGAAATCCTTTCCCGTGCACAATTTCCCGTCGAGTTTAGAAGTAGATATTCGGCATCATCGACTGTACCCGCAGTATACACTTATACAAATTAAACAATTGAACAGAACATAAATAACACTGTTTTCGTGTGTACATTATCAATATTATTTCGAGTTTACTACATTATTTACATTATGCTTACAACATCTTTTGTCACAACTGTGCAGTGTTCTATTTTGCTATTAGCAATCCGTTGTTTCAACAGAAAAAGTAATTTAAACGTGACACAACTGTCTAGAAAACTTAGAGTTGAAAGGAAAATTTTGGGTACGGAAAGCTCCGCACATAATCCACAAAGTCTGCGCCAGCCCTAGTTACAAATTATTATAAGTTGCATTTTTCAAGTCAAATAATTACCTGGAAAAATTAGACTTTCGATTGCTGGTGATCGATGCCTCCCTATTTGTTTGTTCGTTGGAAAAAGAAATTCCCTTCTATCTTCTGTAATTTTTTTGATTCTTTTTAAGTATACAATTAAAATTAATTTCTCAAAATAAAAAATGATTACGGTTATCATATAACAAATAATAATTTTAAAATCGTGTAAAGTAATTCCTTGGCCACAAAATAGACTTATAAAGTAAAACGTAAAAAAAATAACAGTAAAGTCTCCCTTATTTCAAGTCCCCACTATATCAAGTCATCCATACACGGCTATTTCAAATTGCGCAGTTCCGTCACTTCCCAACATGGTCTTCATAGTGCTTGAACTTTATAGATTAATTTAAATATTGGAACTGCAGTTTTAAAGTTTATTCGAGTTTATGAAAATCATCTTCACAACTAAGTAAATGTCACAAAATCATGATTCTGAAAAATTGGATCTTTTATAATATGCAATTCTTTGTTTTTGAAGATTTCAGCTGACGCAATTATTTAAACTTAATTTGACAAATTGCAGTATATTGTATTGTGCATGTTGTTTTATACTCCTAATCGACCTTTTGACCACTGTATTCTCGTTTTTTTACCTTAAATTATTAATATTGGTCTAGTGGAATATTTATTATGATTCATTAATTAATTTTCAATTATTTAATCAAATGGAATTTGTTTAAATAATTTTTTTGTATTGAAAATTCGTTTTTTTCTCTAAAAATCATTACTATTAGTCTAGTAGAATATTTATTAACATTTATTCATTAATTTTTTATTATTTAAACAAATGGAAATTGTTTGAACAATTTTATTCGAAAAATCCGTTTTTTCTTCCTTAAAAATTATTACTATTGGTCTAGTTAAATATTACTGATAAATATTCAACCAGACCCACAATACGAGGGTGGATTGATAAGTTTCCGGCCTGACCAAGAAAAACAACGTTTTTAAGAATTTTTTTTTTTTATTTCTCAACATAATCTCCTCCAAGGC
>NC_046658.1:114190677-114209224 GCF_010883055.1 Belonocnema kinseyi | reverse complement strand
AAATAACGTGAGAAAAAACATTGTGCAAGCATTTTTTTCTAGTATTAGTATTAAATGTGGCGTAAATGAAAAAAAATAACCTCCCCCGCCCCTTCCGCAAAATAAATAAAAAAAAGTTTTTCGGTAAAAATACCTTCTTTCTTACTGCACACTGCATATAATTTGATTACTGTAATTGTAATAGTAAGGTTAGCTGTTGACAAATTTTCAGTAATTAATTCAAGGTCCGGCCAAACTACGAATAAGTTGACTGTCTGTGGTATAGATATGAATAAGAGCATGTTGATTGCGATAAGTAGAGACACAAATTTGGAAATCCTTTCATCCTTATTATTGGGATCTGGCCAAGCACCAATTACTCTTAGATGCAGGCGGTTCCAACCAATTGCGAAGTTCTCTTCTAAAATAAAAAATTACAAACTTCTTATAAAATTTAAATTATTTGAAAAAAAGGAATAATTACTAAATAAACAATTCCGAGCCATTTACATAATTTAATATAGTAAAATTGACAAAGAAAAATAATTTGTTACTGTAAACCGGGACTATGCGACGCATGTCTCGGGGTTTCGCATGATTCAAAATACGTCTAACAGTATGAATTGTTTAATGTAATATTTTTACCGCATAATCGAAAGATAATTATAATGGTTTTGGCACAAAGCTTTTTCCGTAAAATATTCTGGTTGTTTTTTTTTTCGTAATTGAAAATTGTATTTGCTTTTGCGCCTGGAACCTGAGACACAGTGTAGAAAGGAATGAAAGTAAACGAACAATGATTGCGGCTAGCCTATATTCGCGGTGTTTAATGAATTTTTAGAATGGTAACCTCAAATAACATATGAACATGCCAAAATTTTATTTGCGCAAAAAATATTTAAGTAAACTATTTCCCTCCTTTTATACACACTTCTAGAAATAATATTACTACTTGTTATTAGAAAAATATGTAGTTGCTGGTAATTCTAGAGCAAAATGTGACAATTGAATTTTAAAGTAAGAGCTGCTGTTCAACAGCTATATAAAAGAACATTTTTTATTTGAAATCAACGTACCCAAATTTTTAAGAAAGTTTTTACTCGGCTTTTAGAAATATTTAACAAATATCTACTTTTCAAATTTATTATTTCGATGTAACTTTTGAATCGTAAAAAATCCTTTCTATTTTCCCCGGCGGACTGAAGGAACCGAATGGAGCCTCTACAAAGTACCCGTAAAGACCCCATTGGGTTCCCACTCGGTTCCTTTTAAAAAACTCAAAAAAACAGCAAAATAAACTTTTAAATGGTTGAAATTCGGATTCTACTCTAAAACTCCCTAAAGAAGGTCACGGAATAATGGTAATAGTTTCCGAATTTCAAAAATTTAAAAGTTGATTTTGCTGTTTTTTCGAGTTTTTTAAAAAGGAACCGAATGGGGACCCAATGGGGTCTTTATGGGTACTATGCAGAGGCTCCATTCGGTTCCTTCGGTCTACGTGTCGAAGGCATTTTGGTTAGAGTTGGATTTTTATTTGATCATTTTTGCACGGGACTGTCCCGGTATATATCATCAGTCACGGACGCATTTTTATAATGCAATTAATTGATCTGATGAGAGCAGTCTGCCCAGACATATTGGACAAAGCCTGGTTTTTACCCCATCATTGACGGACTGGGTTGCAGTCAAGTACACAATGGGGGGACCTACAGCTTAAGGTGGGTTCCGAACCACCAGAAACTCGGTAAAGGTACATTGACAAATTTCCAGAGGTACGGGCTCAGGGATCGAACCCCGGACCTCTGGGGTGAAGTCCGAGTGTAGCAAGGCCTAATGACTGCAACGCAGCATGCACAGTAGCCAGAGTGTAGCCGCTTTAAGGCATAAAAAACTCTATTTTCAATTACAAAAAAATCACAACAAGGAGTATATATCAGGAAAAAGCTCGCTGTGCAGATCAGTATAATTGCCTTTAGATTATTTGGTAAAAATATTACTTTCAACAATTCGTCCTTGGAGATGTATTTTGATTTTTGTGAAACGCCGAGACGCTCAAGTACCCTAATTCTGTATTATAAACGCAATATTGCTTCTCTAGGTTTTTCACATTCAGAAATGCGAAATCGAGGATGCACGCTTTCTCTCGCATGTGCCACTTATGCCCAGTTTACGGTACCTTAAATGTAAATAATTTTTTTCTTTAAATAAATAGTTTTCCTGGACAATTCGAATATTTTCAGTTACAATAGTTTAATAAAACTTTTACTAAAAAGGCGCTACGTACTATTACGGAATTTTTCGTAGTCCTGGACGAGATGGAAATAAGTTATTCTTATGAAACTTTCCGTAATAGTAGACATAACCATTTTTATTTTAATGAGAATATAAATTAATTTCTTGATCTCATCTTGAAATTACAATAATTCACAAAAATGCAACACAAATTAGTTATTACAAATAAAAAGCTTGATTTTTAAGTAAAAATTTTTAAGATAAGATTAACTATTGCAAACAAATTATTCATCTCAAAAATATACACGAATTTTCGAAAGAGAATTTTTTAATAAAACGCGGAGTTTCTGTTTTATTCGTTTAAAGTTTAAGTAAAAAATAAAAAATTACAATTTTCAATTAAAATATGCAATATACGAAAAAATGTTGTCATGAAAAATTGTTTAACTAAAAAAAATTACACATTTTCTTGAGACTATTTTTTAATCTTAAGCATAGTTTTTCTTATTTTCGTAAAAAATGACAATAAAAATAAAAAAGAGAACATGAACGTGCAGCGGGTAGATTTTTTAAATAATATTAGAAAAAAAAGGCCAAGAATAAATTATGGAGAGATGATGGATTTTGAATGAATTTTATGAGTCAGTATTTTTTAAATTTGTGAGTATTTTTAAACGATTTAAATGAGAAAATAACAATCAAGAATAATATAAACAATAATACAGTAAAAATTGATTTTTGTTTGCTTTTCTATTTTCATCCTATAACTAAAATTCTGATTTTTTGTTTGCAGTCAAGTCGTTATGACGGAAAAACAGATAATTCGATTACGTAAGTTATCCAGAAATCTTTTCACTTTACCCTTTTATTCTAGCATTTAAAGAAAGACTTTTGATATTTTAGGGAAACCACCTTAAAATCGTTTTTCTATTAAATATCTCACTTTAAGTGCATATTACGTGGTACATACTTTACAGATAAATGGTACTTTTCAGTTTTTCAATTTTTATATTTCTGTACAAATCACATAAAAATTGTCTCCAGATGAATGTCTCGTATTAAAAATAGGTTGGGAAAAGATTGCATCCGTTTTCTTTTACAATTTTTTAATTTGAATTCTTTTTTAAATTATGAATACTTTTATCTGGGGATTCAGTGGGAGCGAGCTATTGACGAAAAACTTACATCACAGCAAAATAGAATAAAACGTCTACTTCCGAGTGTTCGTAACTATGGACCTTTTAGGACTAGATCATTTTTTTTATTTGACAAGGAATCGTTTCGGTTTGCACTTGCCTGAAGACCGTTTTTATATGACGTGTACAAAAATATGAAAATATGTATGAAAATTGAAAAGTACAATTTATCGTCAAAAAATAAAAAACGGCAAACTTTGTCAAACCACATATCGGGACACGTTTTAGCTAGAACACTTTTTTTCAGTTTTGTGAATTTTTTCCAATATGTTTTTATCTATGAAGTATATGCAAGGGAATATGCTCGCGAAACAAGATATTTAAAAAAGCTAATTTTTAGGGTGTGTTCCTAAAATTTCGGTAAATACGTCAAAATACGTGACGACACAAAACACTATTTTGTTTATAACATTGTGAATAAAAAATTGACCTGTTTCGCCATTCATTTTTGAACAGAATCGGAATGACTTAGAGTACGTTATTCTGTTGATGGAAATTAAAATGAAGTGCATTCAACCCGTTATGCGAAAGTTTTGCACATGCGCAATTTAACCCTAAGAAAGTACAGCTTAGTTTAAAAGTTATAAATATTTCAGCCCCAGAAGAGTTGTCGCGATACAACCTGGAGACAAAAAAATAATAGTACCTTATTAAAAGACCTTCTTTTGCATATTATACGAGCTTAACTCGTTTTACTCGAGTTGAAAGCCTGACAATAGTCTCATAGTCATCAGTCTTTAGGGGACACTCTTTGCATAAAAGGCGTCTTCGCAAGTTATCTAAAATATGTTTTGGATTTTTTGTCAATTTAATTTTAAATAAATAGTTAATGAGGTTGAATAATATTAAAAAAGTATAAACAATATTTTCTGCTGTTAATTTGTGGTTGAATTTGTAGAAACATGTGGCAGGTAACTAAACTTCCTAAAATGTGTATTATACATACGTATTTAGTGGATAGCACTACTAGGGTGGTACCAAACAAATTTTTTTTATTTTTTAAAGTCTCACACCCACATTTTTTCTCATTTGGCGGAAAATATTTTCATTATTTTTTCGATTAGAAACAATGTTTAGAGGCAGTTCCAAGACCCTCAAAGTATCCCAAGGTGTTAGAAATTCAACCAATTCCTTAATTTTGAAAATAATCGTAACACATAATCATATATTCACCAAAACTCACCCCTGAAGACACTATAACGTAAATTTTGAGTTTTGTTTCTGAATGTTATGAAATTGAAATGAAAATTTTAAGCGTAAATTATATAACAATTTTTCGTTTACAAGTACGGAAAATAATGCACTTAAAGTAAGCACTTCTCCCCTTATATCCCATAACAATTAATACAAAATTAGGTTTTCTTCCTTCAAAACTTTTTATTTCAATATTACAAGTATATTTGAAGAAGAAGTTTTGAAGAGAGAAAATGTAATTTTTTATAAATTATTAAGCATGAGAAGGAGAAAATGTTTATTTTAAGGGCATTACTTTCAATACCTTATTTTAATCCATTTAAAATAATTTAATATTTATATCTTCTATCCTATTATTCAATTTTATACGATTTTAATATTATAGTAATATTTGATAATATAAATTCTTTTGATTTTATAGAAACTAACTAGTTTTTTTTTTTTTTAATACTTCATAAAATATTTAAGGGTGCATTATGTAACAATTTTTGATCTAATATTATGATAAATAATGCAATTAGGAAAATGTATATTTTGATGTAATTATTGTTCAACATTTAGTTTTATATCACCTTTGTGAAACTTTGACGATTATTTTTTTAATTTAGGAATCTATTAAATTTTAAACGATTTTTTATATTTTAAGAACCCTGCCCTACATAATAATTTTTTTAAATCTGAAAGAATAAAGCAAGTTTTTTATCAAATAACTTTAAAATATCAAAAGAATCCTTTTTTTGGACCATTCTAAACCCTTTATTTCTAGAATTGGAAACAAAGTAAACTTGTTTTTTAGGTTTTTTAAGTTCCGACTTTTTACTAGAATAAAATTTATCAAAAACTGTTTCATCATTTGCTTTAAAAAGTATTGACAGACATGAGCTTTTTTGATCTAGGTTTTACTTTTTTCTACTTGTAGAATATATTTTCCATTAAAAAAATTATTTCTTTACAAAATCTGTTTCCCCAAGTTTTTACTGGCACACTTATATGATAGAACAAAAGAGATAATTTATTGTTAATATTCCTCTATTTGTAGCGATTTTTAGTTACTACAGCAAATTATAACATCATTTATTTAAATTAAAAAATTGTAAAAATATAAAAGCATATAGGAGAACAAATTTTGAGAAATCTACGAAAGAGAAAAATGGAAATCATTAAGTTTTACGAAAACACTGATTCTTTTATAAACTACTCGCGGAAATGATCTACACGACTGTTTTTTGAGTTGCTGCTGATGTGCGTTAATTTTTATAAATTGACATCAAAGTTTTTTCCACGTAATATACTGTGAAAGGTAGTAAAATCTTGAGTCTAATGAACCTAAGTTAAACGCAAAATGTCATTTTTATGAAAATACATTACCAAAAAAATGTGAAATTTTGATCTTCAAAAAAAATTGGAACACCTCTGGAAATAACTAACATTTTCTTTTATGTTCTTGGTCTCGTTTTAAAGGTAAGTCTGCACATAGTGTCTTTCATATTTTTTCTTTATATGCTGCCCTAGGATCAAACATGGTGCAAAAAAGTCGTGAAATTTTCTAAATTTGTAAATGCTTAGAAATTTTAAAAATAAATTCTCTATTTAATGATGTTTATTAATATCAATAAAAATAATATTGTTTGGAATATTTTCAAGCATTTTGCGAGTACAATCATTATTTAAAATGTTGCTAATATTTTAAAACGTAGCATTAAAATAAACCCCAGAATCAAAAAAATTTACTTATTATCATATTTATGGTAATTTCTTAAGAAGATCCTGATTGCATGTTTTTTGCAATATATTTTATAAAATCGACATTTTTCTTTTAAACTGGGTTTACCAGGCGCAGCATTTTATTAATTTTCGTGCTGTTATGGAGAAAAATTTCTTTTTAATATTATAAAAATTATGGTACTTCAGTAACAATTAAAAAAAGAGACTTGTAGATCATTTCCACCAGACGTGTAATGCTAAGGGTTCACTAATAAATGCATATGGTAATTTTATTGATAGAAATGTGTTTTACAACTTAAAAATAAAAAGTTGTAGCTTAATCAAAGATACATAAATTCAAAATATCGAAAACTAATTATTTGGAATAGAATTAATAAAATTGCTGATCAGTTTTATTTATAGATTGCGCAGCGTATTATAAACAAATAAAGTAGTAAAGAGCCCTCAGACAGTATTTAAAAAATTGGTAAATTTACATATTTGTTTCTTCAAACTTTGAAAATTTGTTTCTCATTTAGTTTTGTCAATAGAGCCCTCAAATGCCCAAATATTTTCTTTTACCCCTCCTGCATTTCTAATTTTTCTCTGATTAACTCAATTAAATCAAATTTTGTTGGAATCCTATCATCCAACCCAATACTTAAAATTTAACTGAAATTGTTTGTACTTTTCCTTGAAAAGATAATGATAAGTTGCAGTTAATCTGTCTACATTATCATTTAAGTTTTCGTTAATCCCTTTTCATTCGCTTTCTCCAGGTAAAAAAAATCATAGTATAAAATAGTACATATAA
This sequence comes from Belonocnema kinseyi, assembly GCF_010883055.1. Taxonomy (NCBI): domain Eukaryota; kingdom Metazoa; phylum Arthropoda; class Insecta; order Hymenoptera; family Cynipidae; genus Belonocnema; species Belonocnema kinseyi. Next base: position 114,202,105 of record NC_046658.1, on the reverse strand, counting down.
TTATTTATCTCAACTTACAGGTAATTTTTAACAATAACTTTTTATACATCTGATTTTGATCAGTTTTCATTTGTGTTCACAAGCATTCATACGATGAAAAAATAAATAGCATTTTTAAGGTGCAAACACCGATCAGCTATTCTTTTCTGCCAAGTAAAGCTACGTCGTAATCAGTATAATAATTACTTAAAAATAATCATATTGTAAAATTAGCCAGCCTTCGAAGAACTAGGTTCCATTGTCCAGAAAATGTTTTTCATAATCATGGTTGACTAAAAAATTCACGCGAAATCGAGTATTTGACGTTTATAATGTACATTCATTAATTAAAAGTTAATTTAGCAATCAACATTAAATGTAAGTTTTTTGGATAAGAAAAAATCACTGAGTGTTAATATTTTTTTCGTGGACAATTTTCTAGCAATCTTCTAACCGTGCCTAATTATAATATTGCTCAGAAGTTTTCGCGCGCCTTAAATATACTTATACATTAGTAGTTTACGAAAATCGCTTTAGTATTTACAGTTTTGGCGTAATACGATTTTGGCTCATATAATATTACGCATTAGCAGGTAATTTTCATATAAAGGATTCAAATATTGTAATTATTGTCTATAATGTACGAATTGCAATTTTTAGAAATATGGTTGAACCATTTTATTTAGTTATTATCTCGTAACTGAATATTTATCTTATTTATGACCTAAAAGAAACCTATTTAAAAAACAATTGTTTTCTGCAAAATGAGAATGAGGAAGATTCACAATTAAAAAACAGACTTTTAAACTATCTCAGTTTTTGGCTCATTCGAGACAAACAAAAATTAAACAAAGAGGGTTTTTATGCCACTAGTGAACCAACATGTTGTCTCTGATGGGCTAAAAAGTAAGATAGTTTGGAAGTATGGCTCTTAATTGTCAATCTTTGTTGTGCTCATTTTGCATAAAATTATTCATGAAAAAATATATTCCTTTTTGATCTTAAATTACACTTCGTTAATAGATACACTAAACTTATGATTCGTTCCAATCTGCAGGGTTTGCTTATTAATATTATAAAAGTTTTTTTAATTGAGTCCAAATAATTTTAAGTTCATTTCTTAGAAGAAATATTTTGATTTAAATTCTTGTAAAAAGAATATTTGAAAAATGTAATAAGTTTATGATATGGTCCAATCATTTTAGGAGGCTAATTGATATTTTTTTGCAAATACAGCTTTTACAATTTGAATTAATTCGACAATAATTACAAATTCATCGCCTTTTGTCTAACTGGAGACGTTGGTTTCAAATTCAATATGAACGACAACGAGGACTTAGAAAGGTGTCGAAGATATTGTCGCAGTCGAAAAAATCAGAAGAAGACATTTCCTGGCCTGGCCTGCGGGCAAACAAATCTCGAACATTCGTGCCTCCTCACAGCCTCCATGACCTCTTCGAAGTGACCAGACACTTGCATGGCTGCTCCAGGCTGTATTCTGAAAAAATTGAGTTTCTGAATTTAGAAAGCATCGGGGAAAGCTCATAATGGATGATTACTTAACAAAAGGTATTATACTCGTATGTACAAAAAACTAATTATCTTTAATTAACCTTTGCGACGATCATATGATTATTTAAACGTTTCTAATGGCCTGCACCGTTAATTGGAATAGCATTCTTAAATTTAAAAATAAGTTCCTTTGATTTAGATCGTGTGAATATAATATTCTTCGCTGAAGAAATTTTGAGATTGTGAAAGTCGAGGTAAGAATGAGGGTGTTTTTTATTATCAGTCATTTATAAGAACCTGATTAAATTTTGGCGAGAAAAAATAATAACCAGAGAACATTTTGTTGGTATTTGACAGTCTTAAAATCGTGTAACGAAAAATCAATCATGGATCGAAGTTATTCATTGTTAAATACAAAGACAAGCTTTCTATAAAACTGTTGAATTTTTAACCATAAGGTTGAATTTTCAACCAAGAAGATTCATTTTCGGCTAAAAAAATACGCGTTCTCAACACGTACATTTCATCAAAGCAGTCGAATTTTCAATAATACAATATTTTTTTGTCGAAAAATACGAATATCCAAGAAAAAAACCTGTATTTTTATACAAACAGTTTAATCTTCAATCAGGGATATTATTTTCTACATAAAAAATTAATTTTCAACAAATCACATGAATTTTTAACCAAATATTTTAATTTTTAAACTAAAAAAGATCAATTTTTGGCCTAAAAGGGGATAGTTAAATTTTCATTTGAAAAATTAATTTTCAAGAAGGAAAAAAAACTTTCTACAGAAGTTTAATCATCTTATTTCTAATTTCAAGAAGAAAATAATTACTTAATAAAATATCCACCCGCCACATGGGCACATTCTCATCGCGCGCTAGACGCGCGGTTCGCTAAGCTTGCAAGTTTGAGCGCCCCTCGTTCGCGCTCAATAATATATTTACCTCCCGCTCCGCGCTCGGTCTTTGTATATTTCCCACACTTGTGCATACATTTTTTTAAAGTAAAGGTCAAAACATCGGAAATAGTAATTTGGTGATAGTGAATTCTCTTTTGTTAAAGCTCCTTCGGTTTTAACGTACACATTCTCATAACGTATCTCGTGCTTCGCACTTGAATTTGTCCCTCAAATTGTATATCTTTTCCATAAATGTATATTATTACAATTCATACATGCATTTATATCAAAACAGACGTAGTTTCATTGTCTCGTTTAAAAAAAGTTGTTATGATAATCGTGTAGGGCATTTAAAAAGAAACATTTTTCTTTTTCTGACTTTTTTTCATATCGTGCGTTATTTGGCCTAAAATATTTATTGTCGTGTGTTTTTTTGAATTTTGTAAATGCTATAACTCTGGTAAATTTTTTTTCATCAAAAAAGGTGATTTGAATAAATTATTCATCTTTTTGAATAATATAAATATCCGTACAGATAATGTTTGAAATTTGAAAAAAATGTTCTCAAAATTTTTCAAAGTGCTTCATCTTTTTGAATTTTTATCCAAAATAGCTGGCTAACGAACTTGACCTTTAGATTCTATCACTCAGAGCGTTTACACAAAGCCAATCGGATAGATTAATTTTTTGAGAAGTTAAAATGATAACAGTCTGACATGCAAACACACATGCATACATACATCTATATATATATGCATTCATTCATACATACATACATGCATACATACAAACATACAGGATTCTGGGGGTTTTAAAACGTGAATATTTGACAAAAACAGGGAAGGTCAAATTTTACACAAATGCAATACCTTCTCTGATGAGAATGTAATATTTTTTATCTTTTGTCTTTTTGCTGTATCTTGCGTAGCTACGTGGGAAAGTTGAATAATTACGTTTTTGAATTTGATTTTCAGTGGCTAAAACCATGAATATTGGCAGTATCGGGTTGGTTAACGAACTTCATCTGTATTTTTGGGCCACAACCCAGCCTGCAAAAGGAAATTTAAATAAAAAAATTCCTTCGAAAGTTATCGTGTCGTCAGATAACAGATAGACAGGCAGACGGACCGACAGACATTTTCGTAAAATCTATTTTTTCTGATTCAGGGGGTCTCAAAAGGTCAAGAATTGAAGGAAACTGGATAGGGTCAATATCACACAAATCTAAGCCATTCCATCTATATGGTGAGAATGTAAAATCACCATTTTCAAAAAAAAACATAGATTTGTATCCAAACAGTACGATTTTTAACCAAGAATATTATTTTCCGCAGAAAAAAATTCATTTATTCTAACGAATTAAATAAATTTCCAACCAAATGTTTGAATTTATAAATAAATCCAAGCTCCGAGCTCCAAAATAAATTATTTACAAAAGAGTTGAATTTTGATCCCAAAATATCAATACTTAACAGAAAAGTTAATTTTCGACAAAAAGTTGAAATTTTAACTAAATAGTTATATTTTTAGTTAAAAGTATTCTTTTTTATCAGAAAAAAGGAATGTTTAACACATTAGTTGAATTATCGAACTAGAAAAATAATATTTCAAAGCAAAACGTATTAGTTTATATTTCAGGCAAACCAGATTTTAACTTTATATAGAAAACAATTTAATTTTATTAAAAAAACGAATTTTAAATTGTACATCTGAATTCTTAACTTAATCATTAGTTGTCATCCAACCAATTGCATTTTCAACCAACAAGATTAAATTCCTACCAAAAAAGCTGAACTTTCATAACAGTACATCAGTTTTAACCAAATGGTTAAATTTTCAACTCAAAAGATTACTTTTCCACTAAATAGTTGAATTTTTACTAGAAGAACAAAATTCTCAAAGAAAAAACAAAGAATTTTTAACCAACGAAGTAAAATTTGAACAAAAAGAATGCATCTTCAAGTAAAAAAATAAATGTTTAACAAAGTAGTTGAACTTTATATTACATTTTTTAACAATTTGATGGGCAATACAGAATTTCAACAAGTATTTCACGATTAGAAATAGTGTTATCAAAATTGAAAAAATGTTTGTGGAAAGTAAAGTCAATTTGTGTAACAAAACACAAATTTTAGGTTGAATAGTAAATTCAAATGTAGCGCCATGTATTTTTTCACGCAATTTTGATTAAACTAAACGATGCACAACAAGCATAATTTATTCAATCGGTTGTAAATTATTTCTCTAGAAAAGTTTCTAATAGCTTAAACACACTTTTTCTGTAAAGGAGGTACAAAATCATATGTTTTTCGAAAATTATGAGTTTTACAACTCATGATTTCACACTTCATAATTTGATTTCTCTTTTTCTAAATAAAAATCCGAAAGTTTTTTAATGTCGAACTTTATTTTAGAGGTTGTTTGATTTACTTTCGTTATGAAGTTTTGATAGAAATAATATTTATGTGATTTTATTTCCTATATTTTCTTAAGTTGATTAAAAAACGTTTGCAAAACTTTATTTAAAATCTTATTTTGGATATTTATGTAGTCATAGAGTATATGGTCTGAATGAAATTATCTAAAATTTTAAAAAAGATGAGATGTTTGGTTCTTAGTATAGAACGATTTTTATGAAAAGTTCCGAAGTTACTTTAAATAATCCATAAGAAGTTGAAAAATTCCATTTTTGAAGTCTAAACAAGCAAAATTTTTTGTGAAGCAACACATTAGGTCATGCTTGCACTGAAATTTGGTATTTATTTTTTACTATTTACTTATTATATACTAGTTTGATTTGATGATAAAAATTTATATAAAATTTGTAAAAACTTCAGTTCAATGTATGACCTTTTGCCATTCAGCATAAGAGAATAGCAGTTTTTGCCTTTTAATTGAAAGTAAAAGCTCTGACGCATAAAGACGTAAAATAGAGTTAAAATTATTTCTGAAAAAATGATCCTACTCCATCTTCACTCCATTGGGAATCGAACCACAAAACTTCTGATTTCCGGTCAGGTGCTTTTCCAATTAAGCTATTAGAGGGATCAGAATAAGAACTCTTAATTCAAGAACATAACGCTAATTTTTAGCTAGGTGTTAACTGTACAAGTAATTATTTTCAAATTTTTGAATTTATCTGCTATATCATCAGAGATTGTACCTGACCGACAGTAGCTCAACCCTCCAAACCATGAAGGCAGAAAACCTACACATTATCGATCAAGTTGAGAATCTTCAATAACAGAAAATTCTTAACGTTTTAATAAGACTAGATAAAAAATAATATTTGTCAAATTAAAATTATTTCTTGAAAAAAAGATCCTACTCCATCTTCATTTCATTAACTACCATTAACCACTACCATTAACAACTAGCTAAAAATTAGCATTATTTTATTGAATTATGAGTTCATATTCTAATCCGTCTAATAGCTTAATTGCAAAAGCGCCTGACCGGAAATCAGAAGTTTTGTGGCTCAATTCCCAAGGGAGTGAAGATGGAGTAGGATCTTTTTTCAAGAAATAATTTTAATTTGATAAATATTATTTTTTATCTAGTCTTATTAAAACGTTAAGAATTTTCTGTTATTGAAGATTCTCAACTTGATCGATAATGTGTAGGTTTTCTGCCTTCATGGTTTGGAGGGTTGAGCTACTGTCGGTCAGGTACAATCTCTGATGATATAGCAGATAAATTAATAAATAAACTAGAGTATCCTAAAAAAATCTAATGTTTTTTTTTAATATTCAATTTTGTGTAAAAATAAATGCGTATTTTTGTTAATTTCTGTAAAAATAATAAGCATTAAAAAATAAGAGTAAATTCACATGAATTTAGGATATATGAGACAAATTTCATACAATTCAAGGTAAATTGAAGTCAAAATAAGTTCAAGTAAATTAAAAAATTTTCAAGCTATTTTTCTAATTTAAGTAAAATTACAGTGAATATAGACAAATTCAAAGGAATTCATTCTAATTCGTTCGAATACAGAATTTTAAAAAAAGAAGTCAGGATAAAATAATAATAATTCAGGATGAATTGAAAATGAAAATTGAAATTTGATAAAATAATAGGAATTTGAAAGGATATAGTAAAAAATTTAAATATAAAAGAATCTCCATTCAATTAGGTTTAATGGGGCCAACAGAATGCAAGGCGAATCAATATTAAGATAACTCACAGTGATTAAAAAATATTATAACAAAATGCTTAAAAACTGAATGTAAGTTTTAAAACTTTAACTTTAACATTTTCTCAAAATGCCTTAAAACATTCTAAAAGCTCATGAAATCTGATAAATTTGTTTCAAATTCCATTAAGCCTCTTCAAATAATTTCAAATACCTTCAAAACTGCTCAAAACTTTAAATCCATCATAATCAATTTCAAGTTTTTGAAAGCCGGTGGAATCCTATAAATGTTGTTAAAATTCCTTCAAAGCATTTGAAATGACTCATCATTTATTCTTAAAACATTTATAAATCACTTCAAATTCTGTCAAACTTCTTGAAATTTTGAGAAATAACTTAAAATCTTGAAATATTTTTCAAATACTTCGACATATTTGACAATCTTTGTAAATAATTTGTGGAACAGCTAAAAGCTTTTACAAAGTTATTAATATCCCGTAAAATAAATTGATAACCATTGAAAACTTATACAAAATCATTAAAATCACCTTGAATCAATTCAAGTCATCTAAAATTAGTTGAAATCCATAAAAATACTTTGCACTAAGCAACTTTGCACGTTCCCAAGCCCAACTGTGCACATCGTTGGCCAGACGGACAACCTATGCACGTCGTTGGTCAGATTAACAACTGTGCACGTCGAAATTTCTTCGGGCACATATGGGTTCTTGGGTACTTGGACGTACATTGACCTCACTTTCCTAACTTTTTATATGCCAAGATATAACTTATCTACCTGTGGACGTGCACAGATGTTACCTGCCCAACTGTGCACGTTTATGTCCTTACTTTGGGGTGTATACAAGGGTGGTCCTTTATATCTACCTATAATAATTTTTTAAAAGTAAAAATTATTCCATTCTGAAGAATCCAAGGACTTCAGAGAATTTAAGGAATTCGGAGAATTCAGTGATCCAGAGTTTAAGAAATGCGGAGAATTCAAGGAATTCAGAGAAATCAAATGCTTGAAAGAAAATCAAAGAATTTAAGAAATTCAGGAAGTTAAAACAGTTCAGGGAATGTAGGTAATTCAGGAAATTCAAAGAAATCAGACAATTCAAGGAATTCAAGAACTTAAGATAATTTAAGAAATTCGGAGAATTTAAGTATTTCAAAGAATTTAATTAATTGAGAGACTTCAAGGAATTCAGATCATTCAAAACATTCAGAGAATTTAAGGCATTCCCTGAATTCAGACAATCCATGGAATTCAAGGAAGCTAGAGAATTCAATGAATTCAGCGAATTTGAAAAATTCAGTCAATTCAAGGAATTTAAGGAATTCAGAGTTCAACAAATTCAGAGAATTCAAGGGATTTAATCTTATGAATTTGGTCAATTACTTTCTCCTGAGGATTCGATGAAGTTAAGTTATCTCGGGTACCCGGGTGCCCACTACGGTACATTTTTGCATTCAAGTGAAGTAAAATTTAAAATTACGCTAGGGGCCTCTGAAATGTCGCTCTTAAGCTCAATTTTAAGCAATTAGTGTATTAAGAATTTATTTAGGATTTTTTAGGTGACAAAAATCGTCTTCAAAGTATAGATACGCCGCAGACATACCCAGAGTAATCGGTTACCGACCATAACAAATTTAACTTTGAGTGGATTATTAATTTAATATCAAGTTATTCGATTTATTCAAATAAAATAATATAACTAGTAATAATTAGAATTATTATTAATTATTAACCAGATATATCTTACATTTGTTGTGTGGTGATAGAAGTGTAATATTGCGCATTGGTTTGCAGTGTAACTGTTCCGTTAGAGAGATCCAATAGGAACAGAAGGTGAATTATTTTAATTTCTTGTAACTGCGTCATGACTTTCCGATAGTTCACTTAAAGCAGGAGGTACACGCGAATAAGCACGATGGCGAGCACACGTGGAACAGCAGTGGGTTTCCGATGCTGACTGAAGCCGATGGAACGTTGACAACAGTGCCATCTGACACGTGAATATATATCGCGAAATATTATCTCGAAGTTATTGAAACAATGTTTATCAAAAAGAGCAATGAATAACAATTCATTTGATTGAAAAATGTTATGCTGCGGTTTTAAACTAATTATTTACTATAAGATTTCTTGTTAATATTTAATAGAAATTCAAATTTTCTCTGAATTGGTGGCTCTTCTGTTGGCTCTCGCCAATAGGCTCTACGATTCTAGAGAGAAAAACAAAGAAGAAGAAGAAGAAGTATTCAGTAGACAGAGAAAAGCGCGAAAGAGAAAGAGAGAGAGTATTATTGATTTTAAAACGAAAAGTAAGAACTGTCATTAGAACAAAATCGGATCGTTTCTATCTATCTCACATGGTAGAAAAATATGTTCGATTGACTTCAGACATCGGGAGTCCCAACCTCCAACTATCAAGTGTTGACGTTCAAATTATGAAAACGGTGTTTCTCGTATACGATTAATTTATTCTTTATAAAAGCAGGTGATTTTTTGTTAAAGAAGTTCTTCGTATGTCTGGTTGTGAAACTGAGTCGCATGAGTTATATGCAATTATGCAGAAGTGCGTGCTTCTCCACTTGAAGTGTTGACGTGCGGTGTTTTAATGAAAATAGTCACATTTTTTGGATGTTACAATCTTCAATTGGTATAAGCAAGCGAGAGGCAGACGTGATTTAATGTCTGGACCGAGTATTCAAGAGAAGGCTCTTTCTTTAACGAGATGCTCAACGGCCTGCAAAGGTTTTAAGTACGAAAGCAGGAAAAACATTTATTTTAACTTTTAACAGCAAACTTTCTTCCTTATTTCCGTTAAATACGTATTTTACCCTTATCTCCGTATTACAAACACAATTTTCAAAATTTTGTTCACTCAACAGTAAAATCTAGCGACATGGTTCATGCACTCCTGATTGTTTACGTTTGGAGTGGAGATATATCCGGTTCGGTAAAGTTAGGTCAGGTTCACCGACAGCCCCAAAACCGGCGTTAGGTCCGAGTTTGACTATATATTTTTTAAATTAAAAAGATAGCGATAGTTACTTTCTTTTGCAAAAGTACCTGAAAAAAGTTACATTTGGAAACGGTAACAATAACGATGACTTTACTTTTTTCGTAATTCAAGAGTAACGGTAGGGTTACCAGATGGGTCGGGTCGAAATCCAGGACCCTTACAATAGCTCCAAAAAAAGGTCATCGACTTTATTTCGTTTCAGGGCACGTAAATTGAATTCCGTGCACAAATGGGGGAAAAATGTGTCATGCACAGTTTTCACTGAACGTCGGTTGCGTTCGATGAAGAAAGAAAAGTCGTTCAAAGAAAGAATGGATTTTATCAAAGAAAGAATGATCTAGAAATTGGCGTTCAATTCGATATTGGCTCTGTAAAAACCGGGACATTTTCATGATTTTCAAGAAAAAACAGGACATCAGGACAAATGGGGCAAAACCAGGAAATAACCCGGAAACCAGCACGTCTGGTAACCCTAGGTAAGGGGTTATCCACAAACTGCGTTACCAATTTTGAATATTTTTACCCCATAATACTTAAAACATTGCCTGAGATAATAAAAAAGACATACTTCAGACCATAGAATAATTGTATAATTATCTATTTCCTATTTCTATAATCCTATGATCTGACGTATGTCATTTTTATTATCTTACTCAAGTTTTTAGTTATTAATTTTGAACTAAAAAATTTAATTTTAAACCACAGAAAAAATATAAAAATCTTTAAAAAATAGGAATTTCATCAGACTAGTTCAACTTTCAATCAAGTAGTTGAATTTTGAAGCAAAAAAATTAATTTTTTAGCAAGAAGATCCATTTTCTACCCAAAAAAGTCCAATTTTTAAGAAAACTGTTGAATTTTAAAGCCAAGGGAACAAATGATTTACAAATAGGCTGCATTTTAAACCCGCAAAATTAAATTTTTAAACAACAAATTGAACTTTTTACCACAAAGTTAAATTTTCATAAAAATAGTTAGGTGTTTTAACCAAATATTTAAATTTTAACCAAAAATATAACTGAAAAAGACGAATTCTTAACAATAAAAATTAATCTTCTACTAAGAAAATTCCTTTTTCAATTGAAAATATCAATTTTCAATCGAAAATAGAATAGTTACATCCTTAATTAAAAAAATTAACTATTATGCAAAAAAGAAAACGAATTTTCTACTTAATAAACAAATACAATTAATTTTCAACAAAAGAACTAACCCAAAAAATGATCTTTTAACTTGAAACATGATTTTTTTATGGAATAGTGAAAAAACCTGTAATAAAAAAATGCATTTTTAACAAAGTGTTTAAACTTTCAACCAATCAGTTACATTGTTTAACAAAAATGATGACTTTTGAAGAAAATAGTTGCATTTTCAAACTAATAATAACATTTTGAAGCAATGACTAGCATTTTTAACCAAACGAGATGAATTCCAAAGTAAAAATAAAATACTAGATTGTTAAAAGTAGTTGATTTTTCTTGTTCAGTTCTATTAATTTAGTTCGCAATTAAACGAAAAAAACATGAAAAAGGCGAGAAAGGGTATATTTCTTAAAAACAGGAAGAAAATAAGAATTCCTAAAAATGTTTTATCTGTAAACGTACTAGGCAGTCTGATAAGTCCCTGAAAAATAAAACACGGAGACGTTTTTTTGGCCAAAGTCGGTTTTATTTTTCAACATACTCTCCTTTTAGGTCGATACAGTGAGTCCAACGATTTTCTAACTTTTTGATACCGTCCGAAAAGTACTCAATCGAAAGATCTCCAAAATACGCCTCAGTTTCAGCTATGAGCTCCTCATTTGAATAAAAACGCTTACCGGTGAGCCATCTCTTCAGGTTAGGGAACAAGTAATAGTCGCTG